>NW_027463074.1:0-35154 GCF_050947455.1 Rhinoderma darwinii
CTAGCGAACCCAGCATATGAATAGGGATGGATAACTATTATTTCTAGATCATGTATATATATGAGTAATAATAGTATTTCCAACCACAATGTTACCTGTAGCGTGTATTTTTCAGCAGTTTTCCCCCTTCACCCACTCCAGCTCAGTTTTCCAGAGCTTGGCTTTAGGAGTGGGCATTTGCTGGGAGAGCATGGCCTGGGCAAGTTCTGGGTTACAGAAACTATTTTTCATGTTATCACCCCTCTTATCAATAAGAGAGAACATATGTTCTCTCATTGGGACATTAAGGGTGGGGGGCTTTTTTTCTACTAAAGGAGAGAGATGAGAAGTTTCACATCTAATCATCCATTGCACCTAATCAGACAGTTTGTGGACTCCGTGACTGTACCAGAAGCTGGATCGCTAAGTGGCATGGATGAACTCTGCACATCCTGAACTATTATTTTTAGGAGGGGTCATACATCTAGGGCCGGGTTCCCACGGGTCTGATAAGTCGAATAAAAACTGCGCAGAGTATCCGACCTGGAACTTGCAGCACCTTCCGTTTAAAAAACTGCACCACATTAAAAAAAGGTTTTATTTCATAATTCAGGTTTTATTTGTGAATGTCAAAGCGTTAAAATAGTGTTGTGGCAGAGAATGGGTTAAAGCTGTGAAACAGGGCAATATAGCTAAGAAGAAAATAATAGATCAGTGAATTTCCACTCCGTTAAATATTGCAAAGTGTGTCTGTTATTGTTTTATCTAATCACCTTTTTCTTTATATACGGTTTGAATTGAGATCAAATATTGATGTCCACATGTGTTAAAAAAAACAAAACAGGTATATGGTAAAAGTACACTGGTATGATTTAACCCCTTAAGGACACGGCCAATTTTGACCTTGAGGACAGAGCAATTTTTTTACATTTCCCTCTTTGCATCCCGACGCTCATAACTCTTATTTTTTTTGTACGACGTAGTTGTATGAGACTTTGTTTTTTGCGGGACGAGTTGTACTTTATGTAGGTACCATTTTTTGGTACAAATACATTATCGTTTAATTTCTATAAATTTTAATTTTGGCGAAAATGCAGAAAAAAAAAGCAGTTGTGCAGCAGTTTTAATATTTTTTTTTTTTACACCATACACCGATCATCATAAATAATGTTATACATTTGTTGTACAGCTTGTTACGGTCGGGGCGATACCAAATATGTCTATATTATTTCATGTTTTGGGACTTATATTTTAAAAAGTTTATTTATTATAAAAAATGTGTGTTTCTGTGTATTTTTTTTTACACTGCAATATACTGGCATAGATCTATATGCCAGTACATTAGCCTGTTACTGATTGTACACAGGCAGTTGTTAGGGCATACCTCAGTATGCCCTAACAACAGGAAATATGTTCAGACAGCCCTGGGGTCCTTCAATGGACCCTGGGCTGTCTGGCCATATGAGTTGTGGGCTTTGATCGCGTCACAGTAATCTTCTATGACGCGATCAATGTGCAGTCCCTCTCCTTGAACGCTGCAATCAGCTTTCATCGCGGCGTTCAAAGGGTTAACGGCGGAGAGAAGAGGTTTCTCTCTTCTTCGCTGTCAGAGCGGGGCCGTGGCTGTGTATTACAGCCGTTGCCCTGCTCTCGAACGCACACAGAGACGGCTGTCACACAGGACGAGTCTGCTCGTCCTAATGCGCGAAGTGCTCGCAGCTCAGGACGAGCATACTCGTCCTGTGTCGGCAACCAGTTAAAGCAACGGTCTGCTCAACAGTCACTTTATATATAGTGTCAGAGATAAATAGTTACATACAGCCCAACATTATTTCCGCACTGGAATTGCACTACAATATATGATAAACCATTCTGCAGAGTCTGAAAAAAACGTATTTTGGTGATACTCTAAATCACGGGTCTCAAACACGCGGCCCCTGGGGCTGTCATCCGCGGCCCGCGGGACACAGAGCCGCTAGTGCTTCCCCAGAGCCGGGGTCCCGTGCAGAGCGCGTTAAGGCTCTGCTCCGGGACTCTGTGGAACTCCCTGACATCGCTGTCCACGTATGGACAGCGATGTCTGGGGCCTCCCCAGAGCTGGAGTCCCGGGAAGAGCGCTAGTATAGGCTCTGCTCCGGAACTCTGTTGAAGCCTCTGACATCGCTGTCCATACATCAACAGTGATGTCAGGGGCTTCCCCAGAGCAGGAGTCCCAGTGATGTCAAGAGCACAGCTGGAGTCCCAGGAAGAGCCTACTAGCGATGGGGTTGCCCCTGACATCCCTGTCCATATATGGACAGTGCTGTCAGGAGCAGAGCTGGAATCCCAGGTAGAGTGCTAGAAGCGGCTCTGCTCCGGGACTCCAGCTCTGGGCAACCCCTGACACCACTGTCCATATATGGACACTGATGTCAGTGGTTGCCCCTGATATCACATTCCGGTCCAGGAGGATCCCCTGACGTTACTGTGTATGGACAGTGACGTCAGGGGCTCCAACAGCAGAGGAATCCCCAGCCAAAGCGTCGGCAACACTCTGGCTGGGGATTCCACTCCTGGAGGGAACCCCAACGGAGCGATCTACTTGAGGTATGTGTGGCATTATCTGCGGAGGGCACGGTGACAGCGTCTGCGGAGGGCACGGTGGCAGCGTCTGCGGAGGGCACGGTGGCAGCGTCTGCGGAGGGCACGGTGGCAGCGTCTGCGGAGGGCACGGTGGCAGAGTCTGCGGAGGGCACGGTGGCAGAGTCTACAGGGGGCACGGTGGCAGCATCTACAGAGGGCACGGAGGCAGCATCTACAGAGGGCACGGAGGCAGCATCTACAGAGGGCACGGAGGCAGCATCTACAGGGGGCACGGAGGCAGCATCTACAGGGGGCACGGAGGCAGCATCTACAGAGGGCACGGAGGCAGCATCTATAGAGGGCACGGAGGCAGCATCTACAGAGGGCACGGAGGCAGCATCTACAGAGGGCACGGAGGCAGCATCTACAGAGGGCAGGGAGGCAGCATCTACAGAGGGCACGGTGGCAGCATCTACAGAGGGAACGATGGCAGCATCTACAGAGGACTCTAAAAAGGGGCTGCCCAATCTTGACGTGTGTCTACCAAACACTGCCAACTGAGCTGGAGGACTGCATTTAGCGAAACTTAAACTGGAAAACTGGATTGTTGAAATAAGCACGTGGAGAATTCTCTAAAATTTTAAACCTAGCAGTATTATTATAGAAATGTAGTATTATTATTATTATAGTAATATAGTGTTATTGTAATGTAGGGGTAAGGAGACAGACAGGTGAGCCCTAATCCACCTGCCACGCAGTCCCTGCCTACTTGCACGACCCGTCCTAGGCGACGGCGTACAACTGGGCGACGGTACCTACGCTCAATACGTGCACGAAAGACAAACCGACAAGGGTACACAGAAGCTACGGGAATTGGGGCAGTTGCTTACGGCAACACCGTGAGCAACAAGAGTAGTGAACGAGCAGAGTCAAACCAGGAGTGTACGAGGTACCATACGCAGAGCAGGAGAGTAGTCAGTAAAGCCAGGGTCAATTTGAATCAGAGGTCAATAGTACTAGCAGGAACAGCAGAGCCAGGAAACCAGACAGAATCACAGGCAAGGAAGAGCAGGAAATTAAGGTATAAATAGACAGAGGGCGGGAGCTAGCTCCGTCTGGCCAGGCTGTGATAGGTTCTCCCACTCAGCCTACCAGCCTGAGTGGTAGCAAATGGAGTCACTCTATCAGACCTAGAAGCAGATGCAGACTGATTAATCACAGGCTCCGACACAGGCAGATCCTTTACAGTTATAGTAATTCAAATAACTAATTGATTAACAATAATTTTGTATTGTATCAAATTTTAAAGTAATGCAGCCCATCAACTTCCCATTTTTTCTATATGTGGCCCACTTACCCGGCCGAGTTGGAGTCCCCTGCTCTAAATCATAAAATTCCTGCACAGATCTCCGATAACAGCAACTGGTGCAAAAACACAGAATCCACATACAAAAACAATTTACATAGTCAGCTTGTTATAAGCAGATTGCAATAAGTCTCCTGTCAATGGAGAAGAAAAAGCTTTGAGGCAATAGTTTAAAGAGGTTGTCTGGGATTAGAAAAGAGGAGAAACAGCGGCACTTTTGTCCACAAGTGGTTATTTTAGCTCATCCCCAGCCAAGTAAATTGGACTGAGCAGTAACAGCCGAGACAAACCATGGACAAGTGCAATGCGGTTTCTGAAAAATAGCAGACCTCTTTAATAAAATACAGAAACTGTTAAACAACTTCATTTGGAAACCGGGCAAACCTAGAATTGCCTCTTCTATCCTTAACAGAGATAAAAAGTTTGGCGGTTTAAGTTTGCCTAACATTTTAGACTATTATTACGCAACTCAAGTATCGTTATTAAGGAATTGGTGGATTGGGGATGTGTCTCAACATTGGATACACATAGAGACCTTTTTAGCTCCAGGTCAACATTTGAGGGCTTTACTGATAGCGGCTCTGACTACAATAGCTTTACCAGCCCGTCTTCCCTATTTTTTGTCTACTTCTCTGTTTTACTGGAAAAAATTTCACTCTGGTAGCGAATCTTCCCAAATTTCCTTACAGCATGTAACGCCTATTGAGATATTTCACATTGCTCTTCTAGACATGAAACTGGACTCTTGGAAAGAGAGAGGCATAGTATACTTTAACGGCTCTATTGGATGGCGGTAAGTTAGTCCCGTATTCGGAACTGACCCATAAATATGGTATTGCACATAGAGATTTTTATAAATACTTACGAATTAGACATTTCTTACCTACTATGGATTTGAGCGTATTTTTAGCCAATGCGGACGTATTCCAATTATGGTCAGCCCCATCAGATACCCCAGTCCGCCTTAAACCCCTTTATTCTGTATTTGGCTCTAAATACTCGTTTGTTAAAACCTCCCCCCTCCTTGCTTGGGAGAGGGACCTAGGCCAGACATTCGCTGTATCCCAATGGACATACTCCTTAAAATTCCTTGTTTCTACTTTTAAATGTGTATCTCATTATGAAGCCGCTATCAAAACAGCCCTCAGATGGTATTATACACCCGACAAATTGAGCCGTATGTACCCGGGTTCTTCTGATCTTTGCTGGAGGGGTTGTGGGCACAGAGGTACTCTCATACATATAATATGGTCTTGCCCTAGTCTTGCTCCTCTATGGTCATCGATCTTTCAACTGCTTTCCGGGTTGTGCAATAGGGTCATTCCGCTATCACCATCTTTAGCACTTCTTTTTCTTGGAATAAATGAGATACCTATAGAAAATAGGGTACTTGTGGCACATATCCTTTTGGCTACTAAATTAGGGATAACTAGGTATTGGAAGAGTGTGAACCTTCCCTCTGTTGGGGAAATATATGATATGCTAAATACTACATGTGCTTACGAAAAAATGATGGCATATAAAGATCACAAATACCCGCAGTATGTAGAGACCTGGAAGAATTGGCATCTTTTTTCTCAAAATTGTATATCCCCGTAATACATGTTCGAAACCGATATATTTAAACCTGAAACTCTCTATTTTTGTTTTTTTGTACATATGTTTTTGCCCTATTTTCAGGGCCTTTTTGTGTGTGTTGACCACATGCAACATGTTTTAATGTATTTTCTTTCTCCGCATGGTTAGTACCTTGTATAAATGTGGGGGTGCATCAGAAGCAGGGGAGTTGGAACCAGCGCTGAGAGTGTAGTTTCTTGTTAAAACGGAAATCTATTTCCAAGTTTTATTAGGTCTTGGTTAAAATCGAAGCACAAGGGCTACGAACAAAAATATAGTGACAGGTAGGTATAGTCCAGAGTACAGAGAGAAGGAGAGGATAGGCGGTAGCCTACGCGTTTCAGACCCTCGCTAGGTCCTTAGTCATGGCTTATGACCTTGTGCTTCGATTTTAACCAAGACCTAATAAAACTTGGAAATAGATTTCCGTTTTAACAAGAAACTACACTCTCAGCGCTGGTTCCAACTCCCCTGCTTCTGATGTATCTTTTGCGTGTGCCGACACGAGGATCCGTGTGCTGATTCCTATACCCTTCTTGTGACAAGGTGAACTGGAGGATTTCTTTCATATTTTTCCTGTAAATGTGGGGGTGCTTAGAATGACTCAGAGTTGCCAATTTACGACACTATGCTAGTTCTATGGACTAAGTATATTATGTGCTATACTGCGTTTTTGTACAACCATGTGTTTGTGGTTATTGTGTATTATATTTGTCATTTTTTAAATTTTTCAATAAAAAATATTGATGCTAGAAAAGAGGAGAAACAGCGGCACTTTTGTCTACAAGCGGTTATTTTAGCTCATCCCCAGCCAAGTAAATTGGACTGAGCAGTAACTGCCGAGACAAACCATGGACTAGTGCAATGCGGTTTCTGAAAAATAGCAGACCCTTTTGGCCACAGTACTGGACAACCTTTTCAAGCCACTTTGCCAGTATGTACATGCCATCTATCTGGGGGGTCACTTCTCATGTGGTAATGAAAACCTCCGACAGTGTGTGTGGGCAGTATTCAATCACATTGCACAACCAGTTCTGAACCTTTATCAGACATTTACAATGCAATGCTGGGATATACGCACATTATTTTCCATTGCATTTCAGGTATAGCCCTTGCGAACTCAAAAGTGATATTACAATAAAAATGCAATAAATTATGGGGGTCCAAGCATATAGTAAAGTATAGTAGTACTGATTCTTCAAAATGTCTAGCTGCTTTGGGTTTACTTTTCATGTGGTGATAAGCCAGGTTTTCAATGATTAGTTCCTTAGCTTGCCAAATAGGTTCAGGGTTCTATCAACTTGCACCATGTCCAAAATCTGAACGGGCACTGGTGCTGCTTCCTGAGATTTATACAAACAGTTTATATCTGCTATCCAAAGGAGATGTCCATGCATACCTGTCCACAGACAGAAGGAAAAATGCTGCTATTGCGCATAATCATGTTGTGCTACTAAAGGGTTATTCCCATCTGTTAAAGTGATGGCATATTGTTAGGATATGCCATCAATTTAGGGTCGTGGGGTTTGACCGATTTAGCACTGCATCCACTCGAATGTGGCTGTGCTGCGTTTCGCTGCACAGCGGGTGGCCTGGGCGCTGCTGTGCAGGAGAAAACAGTGAGGGGGATGCAGTGCTAAATCAGCGCTACAGCCCCATAATTCTCAGGATCGGTCGTGGCTCCTTTTCTACTGTTTTAGGTGTAAAGACATTTTGTTTAGTCGTCTCCCAGCACAAGACTGCAGCAAGACAACAGTACGGTCATTCACACTGTTGCAGTTTCCCCTGTATTAAGATCTTTATATTACAGACAACAGTGGACAGTAAAGAATAAAATCACTATTTTGTTGCACAGTTTTTTTTTTAATATTGTGCAATATAATTTTACATATGTTAAAAGGGGTTATCCATGATTAGAAACACATGGCTGCTTTCTTCCAGAGTCAGTGTTACACCTGTCCATCGGTTGCATCTTTTACTGCAGCTCAGCTCTATCAGATTAGGCTGAGCAGCAATACCCGAGAACCTGTAGACAGATGTGGTAAAAATCCTGAGCTAACGCATTTTTGTAATACACTTTTTAGATTTGACCATTTTAGCATGTGTAAAATAAAATATTTTATGAACTATTAACACGAGACCATAACATTAAACTTCAGCAATTTATTACAGTGTTAAAATAGTATTTTTTTTTTATTCAGCCAAAATCTGAAAACAGAACATCCCAGCGCGATAACAATAGAAGTGGACACCCCCCCCCCGTCACAATAAACAAAGAACCTGTAACATTACTTTGAAATGCAATGAAAACAGTGATTTGTAATGATTCCATTCATTCTAAATGTGGTCATAAATAATCTATCAAACAGAGGAACATATAGGAATGATGCTTATATTATTAATTACAGAGTAATAGAAATTATGCACTTTAAAGAGAACCTTTCACCCATGTGCAGCATGTAATAGGCAGGGCTTCAAAAACAGGGTCTCACTTGGAATAATTTTTCTAACTTCCTCCATTATTTACATATCGGTGCTGTTATATTTGGCGCCCGATATGCACATAAGCCCCTGAACTGTCAATGGGGAGTTTCTAGCTAACTAAATGGCAAGGGGTGTGACACTGTCCAATCAGCTACGGACTGTGTCAGGGCGGCTCGCGCTGTGTTCCCTCCCGCGAGAACACACACAGACTGGTGGTTCTGTAGAGAGCGCTCTCTCAGTCCGTGTGTGCGCGTTCTCGCGGGAGGGAACACAGCACAAGCCGCCGTGACACTATCCGTAGCTGACCGTGTCAGAGCGAAGACATCACGCGCCCTTGCCATTTAGTTAGATAGAAACGCCCCACTGACAGTTCAGGAGCTTATTTACATATCGGGCGCCAAATATAACGGCACCGATATGTAAATAACGGAGGAAGTTAGAAAAATAATTTCAAGTGAGACAGTGTTTGTGAAGCCCTGGCTATTACATGCTGCACATGTATAGGCAGGTGAAAGGTTCTCTTTAAGAGGATACAAAACATTGCAACACTGGAAATGTAATCTTTTTTCCTTTGATTTTGTTTTTTTAGGTTAACACTTTTTCTGAACACGGCAGCAGCCAAGACACAGAAACATGCCTTACATAGGTATTTTTATGCCTTTTGGAAATACATCGCAGCCAGCTAGGATCTTGTTCTTTTAGCAATGTTTAGGAAAGGGCAACATTCGCATCCAAAATTTCAGCAGTTCCTTCACTTTTTGTTTGGTAAACATATCTCAGCTTGAAAGAAAAAAAGAGAGAGAGAGAGAGAGAGAGAGAGAGGGGACAAGGGAATGCTATTTAAAAGAAGGCAAGTTTGGTACTTTTATACTGATGTCACCAATATTAATGTTTCGTGGCATTTCTGGAAGATTCATATTCTTTACGGCAGACACAGCCCGTGCTGGAGCACCTGCTAATCCGGCCTGCATAGAAGTAGAAAGAAAACACAAAAACAAGATCAATGTCACATTCTCTTCACTCCGTTTACTTCATTAATGTCTTAAAAGTTGCAGGGAGTCACCTGGACTGCATGAAATGGATTAATATGAAAGTAGGATTAGACAAGGACAAAAAGACGCATGAAATGTCAATCTGAACATTAACGTGATTATGAGAAGGCTCATGAAGTGCTCGGATGTTATTTTCCCTACCTGCTAGGTTCTACTAACTTATACTATTCTGAGCTCATAATATACGGTTTTAAAGGAGATAGAAATTTACTATACAAGTATAGCAGTCAAACAAGCCTGTAACTTCATTTTCTTAATATATTTATTTTTTTCTTGGAGAAAAATATAGTGATAACGTATGCAAAAATATCATACAATCCCATCTATGACAAATGTATTGTTTAACAATTATTCGAATTTTAGTAAGTATATCATTCTGAAATTCATAAATACCTGCCATTGCCACGAGTACACTGCAGGAAGCAGTACCATACAATAAGCTAAAGCACTAATCATTTAGGTATGTTAACACAGATATAGTGTACCAGTTTACCTGTAATGTTTCTGCAAGGAAAAGGCCTACAATATAAATAAAATACAATAACCACTGTTATAAATCCTTCCCGTAGAAGGTGGAAAGTTGGTATCCAATAAACCCTGTAGGCCAGAACACACATATATATATATATATATATATATATATATATATATATATATATATATATATTTTATATATATATATATATATTCTATAAACCCCTCCATGTTTCAGAAAATGTAGTAGAAAACAGTTATGTAGCTTTAACTGAAGACGGCCATAGTCGTAATGATAACATAAGACAAACAGACCATAGTGAATGATTATTATGTCTATATGGCACTGCATTTTTAGATTCAAATGGGAGAATGTTCTTCCAGTTAAAAAATTATAGTATTTAAAGTAAAGTGAAGCACAGCTACTATGGTAACATTTACTCAAGGAACTAGGCGAGAAGTAATAGAATATATCAATTCACCAAAATTTCTCCCATCATTTTAAATATCTTTCAATTTAAGCCCCTGATGAGCCTCCAAAATATTGGAATGCTCATTAGATATGGCCAGGTTAACTTTCATGAGTTTTACTAGGTTGTCATATTCCAGAATATTGATTTTGCATGTTAACATAGAAATATTTATTATAAATTATAACCCAGTGAATTTTGGGTAAGTTCACACAGAGTTTTTTTACACGTTTTTTGATGCGAAAACAGTGTCGGAAAATGCCTCCCATTGATGTCAATGGGAGGCAGAGGTGTTTTCTTTTCCCCCGCGAGCGGAAAACAGTCTCACGGGAAAAAGAAGCGACATGCCCTATCTTCAGGCGTTTAAGTCTCTGACCTCCCATTAACATCAATGGGAGGCAGAAAAAGCGTACTTCACAGTGTTTTTTGCCCGCGGCACTCAATGGCTGCGAGCGAAAAAAGCGGCGTGCAGGCAGAGCAAAATCTGCCTCAAAATTCCAAACGGAATTTTGGGGCAGATTTTCTGCCTGCAAAAAACTCAGTGTGAACCTACCCTAACAGCAAAGGATTATTTTTTTTATTCTGGTGAAACATCAGTGAATGTAGATCGTAATCAAAGTAGCTAAAAATCAACAACAACATTTTAGAACCAGTTGTTTTCAAATCACTTTAAGGAACAAGGGTTTGACACAACAAGATAGGCCCCATGCACACGGCCGTGCCCGTAATCACGGCCCGCGGTTGCAAAGTATGGGAGCACGGACCGTAAAAAGCAAAAGATAGGACATGTCCTACATTTTGCGGTACACTTCTAAATAAACGGGAAGGTGTCCGTGGATAATAGAAGTGAATGGGTCCGCAATTACGGACAATTTATACGGTCGGGTGCATGGGGCCTTAGACAACAAACATGCGCTAACTAATTCTAGTGGGCTCATGAAGCTTGGATGGAATGGGGATGGAAACAAGTGCAAAAGGTAAAAGCATGAAAAGCTACCTCAAAAAATGAAAAGAATCAGAGAAAGAAAACAAAATGAAGTCTGCAAATATTTCAAAATGAGGCCAAACTAATAGGAGACTTGTACAGACACTGATTTTATTTAAAGCTATGGATAGTAATGTAGGGAGATGGTAATATAATATTTCAAATTCATATGCCAGATCCACAAAATTAAAAAATCTAAATAATATGTAATAAAAGGTGAAAGGAAATGAACAAGACTGAGCACATTGTTGTGTGTAAACTTGGAAGTAAAAACACAATAAAAAGGACTAGATCTACCTAAGTTTTATGGTGTGAATAATATACAGAATATACACTTTATTATCCATTTCAGTTTTTTTTTTTTTAATACTTCCCACTGAGAAAGATGGATATTCAGTTATAAATGGAATCATGAAGCGCACAAACCGCACGCATCCTGATGGAAAATGCCTGCTCCTACTGATGTGCCTTACAGACGAAAAATCTTTTTGGCCAAGGTCTACAACATAAATCTAAGATCTTCTTTAGTCGGGAGTAGAGATGAGCGAACTTATCAAAAGTTCGGTTCGGCTAGTTCGCCGAATTTCACAAAAAAGTTCGGTTCGGACCGAACTAGTTCTGACCGAACCTGTCACTTACGTGCGCCGAGCATGCTACTGTCCGGGGTGCTGATAGAGTTAATGGGCTGCACTAACTCTTTCAGCAACCTTCACAGTACATGCTCGGCGCGCGGAAAATACAATTTTAATAAATGTAATAAAAAAATAAAAATTATACGTTCGTACTTACTTTCCTCCTGTCCGGCCTCCAGCGATGACGTTTCATCCCTTTCGCCGCTGCAGCCAATCACAGGCTGTAGTGGCGGTCACGCACGCCAGGATGACGCTTCATCCCACGTGACCGCCTCTGCAGCCAATCACAGGCTGCAGCGGCGACATGGATGAAACGTCATCGCTGGAGGCCGGACAGGAGGAAAGTAAGTATGAACGTATTATTATTTTTTTTGGCATGTATGTATGTATGTATGTATGTATGTTGGCATGTATGTATGTTGTCATGTATGTATATCTGTGCATGTATGTAATTATGTTTGCATGTATTTATGTTTGCATGTATATTTGTGCATGCTTGTATATATATATGTATGTATGTATCTTTGCATGTTTGTTTGTATGTATGTTTTCATGTGTGTGTGTGTGTATGCATGTATGTATGATAGTTTGCATGTATATATGTGTGTATGTTTGCATGTATGTATATATGTGCATGCTTGTATGTATGTTTGTATATATGTATGTATGGACATGTATGATACTGTCTGCTGGCGCCCTGTATCTAAGTCAACTTCACGGCAGGCTTCTATACATGGTATAACAGTCAGTATCACACATTAAACTGAATCTAAGCCTACGACATGTTTTATTTAATTTTTTTTTTCCACAGGTTTGGTGTTTGGACTACGTCGGTTTCGAGGACTACTTAGATGACGTGTTTTTTTTCTACAATAAAATGGTTAATGAGGGTTGTGTTGGGGGTGCTTTATTTCAATAAAATATTTTATCTATATCTTTGTCTTTTTCTTTTCAAATTTTATTACTACCACTTTAGTAATGGCCGCTGTCCGAGTGACAACATCCATTACTAAGGCGAGGCTTAGTGTTAGCCGGTGCAGAGGCTAACACTAACCACCATAATTACCCCGGTACCCACCACCACCAGGGGTGCCGGGAAGAGCCAGGTACGATCCAGTACCCGACCATCTGTTGTGATGGACGGGCTCTGGGGCGGCCGCAGGCTGGTATTATGAGGCTGGGAAGGGCCAATAACAGTGGACCTTCCCACCCTTGTAATGCTAGGCTGCTGCTGCTGTGTTGTATCTGGCTGGTTATAAAAGTGGGGGGGACCCCACGTCATTTTTTTAAATTATTTATTTAAATTTTTTCTTTTTAAAAGACATGGGGTTCCACCCAATTTATCATAACCAGCCACATACAACACAGTGTTATTAGCCTGGGAATGGACAAAACCAGTGGCCCTTCCCACCAATGTAATGCCAGACTGCTGCGGCCTTGTATATGGCTGGTTATTAAAAATGTGGGGGACCCGTCTATTGCTAAATTTGTTAAATTCAAAAAAAAAAAAGACGTGGGGGGTCCCCCCCATTTTTATAACCAGCCCGATACAACACAGCAGCAGCAGCCTAGCATTACAAGGGTGGGAAGGTCCACTGATTTTGGCCCTTCCCAGCCTCATAATACCAGCCTACGGCCGCCCCAGTACCCGACCATCACAACAGATGGTCGGGTACTGGATCGTACCAAGCTCTTCCCGGCACCCCTGGTGGTGGTGGGTACCGGGGTAATAATGGGTGGTTAGTGCTAGCCTCTGCACTGGCTAACACTAAGTACCGCCTTAATAATGGACGCTGTCAATCAGCCAACTGCCATTATCTAGGCACTAATAAAGTTTAAAAAAAAACACAAAGACAATTCTTTTTTATTGAAATAAGAAATCCCCAACAAAACCCTCGTTAACCATTTTATTAAAATTTGAAAAAACGTAGATCTACGCAGTAGTCCAACGAATCGAAGATGTAGTCCAATCGGTACATCAAAATCTGCAACAACATAAAAAAACAGTTATCAATGTGAACAATAACAATACTTCTACTCACCTACACACATATATACACGCACACACAAACAAACATACACAAACACACATATATACACAAACACAACAAGATATACAAACACACACACACACACACATAAACAGACAAACACACACACACATATACACAAACTCACACATATACAAACAAAAACACACATATCCAAACAGACACACACACACACACAGTTATACACACACATACACGAACACATATACACAAACACATATACAAACAAAAACACACATACCCAAACACACATATACACAAACACACCCATATATACACACAAACACACACCCATATACACAAACACACACATATACACAAACACACACATATACAAAAACACACACAAACATCTACACACAAACATATACACAAATACACCCATATATACACAAACATATACACAAACGCATATACACAAACACACCCATATATACACACACACACACACACACATACACAAACACACATATAAAAACAAAAACAGACAAAGTCACATACCCAAACACACATATATACACAAACACACACATACACAAACACGGTTTCTTTTAAATGCTGCTGGGGAACCCGCTCGATCCACTATATAAGGCTGCGCTACAGTGCAGCATTTAAAAGAAACAGGATCCTGACCTGTCCATAGAGTTTAAGGCAGCACAAAGTATTTCAGGAGATGAGCATGCAGATTCAGTGCTGCTGTGAACTCTGCTCTTACCATTACGTAGCTCAGTCTGTTACCTCTCCTCCACTCCTGTCCTCCAGAACACCTTCACATGATTGGCAAGTCGCCACGTAATGGTAAGAGCAGAGTTCACAGCAGCACAGAGTATTTCAGGAGATGAGCGTGCAGATCTTGTGCGGGGTGGTGACTTGCCAATCATGTGAAGGTGTTATGGAGGACAGGAGTGGAGGAGAGGTAACAGACTGAGCTACGTAATGGTAAGAGCAGAGTTCACAGCAGCACTGAATCTGCAAGCTCCTCTCCTGAAATACTCTGTGCTGCTGTGAACTCTGTTCTTACCATTACGTAGCTCAGTCTGTTACATCTCCTCCACTCCTGTCCTCTATAACACGTTCACATGATTGGCAAGTCACCACCACGTACAAGATCCACATGCTCATCTCCTGAAATACTCTGTGCTGCTGTGAACTCTGCTCTTACCATTACGTGGTGACTTGCCAATCATGTGAAGGTGTTCTTGAGGACAGGAGTGGAGGAGAGGTAACAGACTGAGAGCTACGTAATGGTAAGAGCAGAGTTCACAGCAGCACTGAATCTGCACGCTCATCTCCTGAAATACTCTGTGCTGCCTTAAACTCTGTGGACAGGTCAGGATCCTGTTTCTTTTAAAAGCTGCACTGTAGCGTAGCCTTATATAGTGGATCGAGCGGGTTCCCTAGCAGCATTTAAAATAAACAGGATCCTGACCTGTCCACAGAGTTTAAGGCAGCACAGAGTATTTCAGGAGATGAGCACGGGCAGCCGTTCGTTTTTCCGAGCCGTGCTCCCATTATGCACACGACCGTAAAAACACCCGTTATTGCGGGTCGGAATTACGACCCGCAATAACGGGCTCATAGACTTCGGGTACCTTTCCGTTTTCTCACGGGAAGGTGCCCGTGCCGTTAAAAAAATAGAACATGTTCTATTTTTCTATTTTACGGGCCGTGCTGCTATAATTATAATGACAGCACGGTTCGCAAAAGCGGCCGGCTGCCCGTGGCCGGCCGGCCGTGCTCGTAGTTACGAGTCGTAATTACGAGCACGGCCCGTAAAATAAAAAAATAGAACATGTTCTATCTTTTTAACGGCACGGGCACCTTCCCGTGAGAAAACGGGAAGGTACCCGTGGCTAACAGAAGTCTATGGGCCCGCTATTTCGGGTCGTAATTACGACCCGTGATAACGGGTGTTTTTATGGTCGTGTGCATGAGGCCCCGTAATGACGGGTGGCTACATGTGTGCACCCGTCATTACGGCAGCGTTGCTAGGCGACGTCAGTAAGGGTATGTGCACACACACTAATTACGTCCGTAACTCACGGACGTATTTCGGCCGCAAGTACCGGACCGAACACACTGCAGGGAGCCGGGCTCCTAGCATCATACTTATGTACGATGCTAGGAGTCCCTGCCTCTCCGTGGAACTACTGTCCCGTGCTGAAAACATGATTACAGTACGGGACAGTTGTCCTGCAGAGAGGCAGGGACTCCTAGCATCGTACATAACTATGATGCTAGGAGCCCGGCTCCCTGCACTGTGTTCGGTCCGGTACTTGCGGCCGAAATACGTCCGTCAATTACGGACGTAATTAGTGTGTGCACATACCCTAAATAGTCACTGTTCAGGGTGCTGAAAGAGTTAACTGATCGGCAGTAACTGTTTCAGTACCCTGGACAGTGACTACCGATCACAGTACCTGTAAAAAAAAAGACGTTCATACTTACCGGGAACTCCCTGCTTCCTCCAGTCCGGTCTCCTGGCCGTTGCCTTGGTGACGCGTCCCTCTCGACATCCCTTGATGACGATGCAGCCCATGTGAGCGCTGCAGCCAATCACAGGCTGCCGCGGCCTCTGCAGCCAATCACAGGCTGCAGAGGCCTCTGCAGCCAATCACAGGCTGCCGCGTCAGAAAAGGTCGGACTGGAGGAAGAAGAGGGACTCGTCACCAAGACAACGACCGGGTACGTATGAAATGCTTTTTATTTTATTTTTAATCAGCAGCCTCTTTTCTCTATCAGTGATTGATAGAGACAAGTGGCTGCCGATTTGTATAATGTTTTTGACCGGGTTCGGTCAAAACGGGTTCGGCCGAACCCGGTGAAGTTCGGATTCGCTGCGAACCGAACTTTTCCGGAAGTTCGGACCGAAACCGGGTTCGGTTGTCCCGGTTCGCTCATCTCTAGTCGGGAGTATTGTACTGTCCGAATAAGAGTTTAACTGACCGAACTTACAGCACCATTGGGACCTATGGCTGTGGGTTTGGTTCAGTAGAACCACAGGAGGGAGTAGGAGGATTGTTTCAGGTGTTACATTTGGAATATGATCAGTTAAACTTGGGTACAATGTGCCCGACTAAATGAGGCTTTACGTTGTATTATAATGAGACAAAGGGGCTATATATAATGATTTATTTAAGCTTTTTTAAATGCAAGGATATACCATAGAAGTGGCACTATCTGAATCACAAAGAACCCTTCAAAGTATATACCTATTATAGTGTAAGAAAGGGACTCATTTATCAAAAATGGCCTTGTTGCCTGTAGTAACCATTTTAGCTACAAAAGAACAGACAAAAACAGCCAAGATGAAAAAGTCAAAACCTAGAGAGAGATTTCTATAGTTTCTTTTGATTAAAACAGGACCAAAGAAAAAAACCTAGAACTTTAGGTAGTCCTGTCACCCACAACACAATATATCGAAAGAAAGCCCTATGACTGGAATGCCCTTACACCATTATGGCATAACAAAAGTAACTGGAAATTAGCCATGTGAAAGTATCTCTGACATTTAATATATAATATTCACTATAATGCTGATAATGTAATGATTGCTTGTGGTAGCAATGACTATGGTACCAATATCCCACCAGTTTTGTGGCGATATTCTGGATAATGGAATGATGAAAAATCAGATATTTAAAATTGTTTTAAATTTCTTTGCCATGGCCTATGCAGAGGGGTGCTGTAATTTTAGGAATATTAATTACACTATTTGCTTGGCATGTTAAATGTAGGGTTGCCATCCGGCCGATAAATTACCGGTCCAGCCGGTATTCACATCAAGGTGCCGGTAAAAAGTGTTTTACTGGCAATAACAGTTGCCGGTGAAAAACTTTAAGTTACTGCAGTCAATGTCATCAAATAAAGAAAATAAAAATGACTCGCCTTTTAAATTTCCCTGAGGCCCCAGCTCTGATGTTCCAATGATCCCTGCAGAGAGGAGACCACGTACATCATTCATGTGACAGCTTCTGCCAGTTGAGTGGTCATGTGAATGATGTACGTGACATCATAGATGTAGGACCCCTGGAACATCAATGCTGGAGCGGCAGGGGTATTTAAAAAGAGGAGTCATTTATTTTATTACATTTTTTTTTTTTTAGTATAAAGTCTTATCAGAAGTGTGGAGTCACAGGGGACATTATGTGGGCCACTACTCATCTACTTACCTTCCTAAACCTGATGCCTCCATCTCAGTGTGTGGTACTATCATAACTCCCAGGCAGCACATCCGCTGTCTTAGGGTTATTTTTGACTCCGATCTTCCCTTTATATTTTGACTCAGATCTTTCCTTTACATCACACATTCAATCACTTTCACACTCCTGTCACTTTCACCTTAAAAACATCTCCAGAATCCGCCCTTTTCTTACTGTGGAAACAGCCAAAACTCTCATTGTCGCTCTGATTAACTCTCAAATTGATTACTGTAAATCATTACTAGTTGGTCTTCCATTCACGAAACTCTCCCCTATCCAATCTATCCTTAATTCAGCAGCCGGGCTCATCTTTCTGACCAACCGTTTCACCAACACCTCTACCCTCTGCCAGTCACTGCACTGGTTGCCCATACCCATCAGAATTAAATTCAAACTTATTCTCTCATCCACAAAGCTTTCCACAGTGCTGCACCACCTTAACCCCTTCCCAACATTTTAAGAAGCTGAGCCGATGCCATCATCACCGGATCTGAGCTGTATCTTACAGCTGACATCCGGCTGTAATGGCGGGGAACGAAATTAGCGTCGATCCCCGCCATTAACCTCTTAAGTGCAGCGCTCAAACGCGAGTGCTGCACTTAAGGTGTTTGCAGCTCATCGGAACTTGCCGGGGTTCCGGTGGCTGCAATGGCAACCGGAGGCCTAATACTGGCCTCCCGGTCTGCCTAGCATGGAAGCCGGTCAAGACCCGCCCGGCGGCGGAGCCTGATCGGCTTCCGTACCCGCCGGCAAGATAGCGGCGGGTCAGGAGCTGATCTGGCGTCATCAGCCGTGGAAGTCAGCTGTATGTTACGTCATCCACCTGTAATGGCAGGAACCGGAGCTAGCTCCGATCCCTGCCATTAACCCCTTCGATACAGCAATCGAAAGGGATTGCTGCATCTTAGAGGTTGCTAGCAGATCGCCAGCCCTGACAGGCAACAGGACTGGCGACTGCTGCTATGGCAACAGGAGACACAATGGCCTCCTGCTCTGCCATTACGGAAGCCAATTAGACCCCGCCGGGAGGCGAAGCCTAATCGGCTTGCTGTCAGTGAATGACTGACAGATCTAATACATTGCACTACGTAGGTAGTGCAATGTATTAGAAAAAAAAAAGCAGACAGTTGGAACTTCAAGTACCCTAGTGGGACTTAAAAAAAAGTGTAAAAAAAAAAAAGTGAAAAAAGTAAATGTTTGAAAACAATAAAAGTTTCAAGTAATAAAATAAAACACAATCACCCTTTTTCCCTTATCAAGTCCTTTATTATTGAAAAAAAATAATAAACCATACGTATTTGGTATCACCGCAACCATAATGACCCGGAGGTATATGATATTATTTATTGCACGCGGTGAACAGCGTAAAACAACCCATAAAAACCTATACCAGAGTTTCTGTTTTTTAGTCACTTTGCCCTACAAATATCGGAATAAAAAGTGATCAAAAAGTCGCACGTATCCAAAAATGGTACCTATAAAAACTATGGGTTGTCATGCAAAAAACAAGCCCTCATACAGCTCCGTCGACAAAAAAATTAAAACGTTATGGTTCTCAACTTGGCGACAGAAAAAATACATTTTTACAAAAGTAATTTTACTATGCAAAAAGTTGTAAAAAACATAAAAAAGTGCTATAAATTAGGTATCGCCGGAATCGTACTTACACGCAGAATAAAGTTAACATGTAACTTTTAACACATGGTGAACGCTGTATAAAATAACCTTAAAAAGCTATGCCGGAATTGCGTTTTTTTGTTTACCTGGCCTCCCAAAAAAATAGGATAAAAGGTGATCAAAAAGTCGCATGTACCCCAAAATGGTACCAATATTTGCTACAGCCCTCATACCACTACGTCTATGAAAAAATAAAATTAGTTATGGCTCCAATAAGTCAGGAAATAAAAAATATGCAGTTGTGCCCGAGGGGAACATTTCTTCTGTTTCAAGAGGTGATTCAAGAGGACCTAAAGTTAGGGAACCAGGAAGGGGAGGGCCCAAACACATCTGCTGCAAGCGACGGTGACCGTATTATACCAGGACAACACTTTCCCAGCAAAATTCCCCAAACTGCAAAGGTGCGGAGTGTGGACAAAAATGGGCATAAGAAAGGACGCCATATATCAGTGCGACACCGGCCTGTGCAGAAAGGATTGCTTCACAGCGTAACACACTTCTATGGATCATTTTATTGTTTTTTTACCCATTATACCACCTCACTATGCCCCTGATGTACTCTGCCCAGCTTACATGTACCCCCACATTATAAATGGAAATACCAGTAATACTCAAACAAATCTACTACCAAGCAAAATCCGCTCTCCAAAAGCCAAATGGCGCTCCCTCCGCTCTGAACCCTACAGTGTGCCCAAACAGCAGTTTCCTTCCACATATATGGCATCGTCATACCCGGGGGAAACCCTTATAACAAGTTTTGGGGTGTGTGTCTCCAGTGGCATAAGCTGGGCATGACATATTTGCCACTGAAATGGCATATCTAGGGAAAAATATAAATTTTACATTTTCACCAACCGTAGCGCATTCATTTATGGAAAAGACCTGTGGGGTGAAAATGCTCACTACACCCCTTAATAAATGCCTTGAGGGGTGCAGTTTCCAAATGGGGTCACTTCTCAGGGGTTTCTTTTTATTATTTCACATCTGAGCCTCTGCAACTGTGAACCAATACTTTGTAAATCGCCAAATTAGGCCTCAATTTCGCATGGTACGCTTTCACTCCTGAGCCTGGTCGAATGTCCAGGCAAAAGATTAGGGCCACATGTAGGGTGTTTCTAAAACCGGGAAACACCGCATAATAATTAGAGAGCTGTCTTGTTATGTTGGCACAAGCTGGGCACCACATATTGACATATCTATGGAAAAAAATCCAATTTTCACTCTGCAACATCGAGTGCACACTAATTTCTACAAAACACCTGCAGGGATAACATGTTCACTACACCACTAGGTAAATGCATTGAGGGGTGTAGTTTCCAAAATGGGGTCACTTCTAGGGGGTTTCCACTGTTTTGGTCCCGCAGGCGCCCAGAAACCAATCCAGCAAAATCTGCACTCCAAATGGCGCTCCTTCCCTTCTGAGCCCTGCCGTGTGCCCAAACAGCAGTTTATGACCACATATGTGGTATTGCCGTACTCGGGAGAAATTGCTTTACAAATGTTGGGTTCTTTTTTTTTTCCTTTATTTGTTGAGAAAACGAAAAATTTTGCGCTAAAGCTACGTCTTATTGAAGAAAAAAGGATTGTTTTTATTTTTACTGCCCAATTCTAATAAATTCTATGAAACATCTATGGGGTCAAAATGCTTACTACACCCCTAGATGAATTCCTCAAGGGGTGTAGTTTCCTAAATGGAGTCTTCATTGTTTTGTCCCCTCAGGGACTTTTCAAATGCGACATGGCCTCCGCAAACCATTCCTGCTAAATGTGAACTCCAAAAGACAAATGGTGCTCCATCACTTCTAAGCCCTGCCGTGTGTCCAAACAGCCGTTTATTACCACATGTGGGGGTATTGTTTTACTCGCGAGAAATTGCTTTACAAAGTTTGCGGTGCTTTTTCTCCTTTAGTCCTTGTGGAAATGAGAAAAAATTAGCTAAACCTACATTTTCTTTGAAAAAAATGTAGATTTTTATTTTCAGGGCCTACTTCCAATAATTTCTGCAAAAAAACTGTGGGGTCAAAACGCTCAGTATACACCTAGATAATTTCCTCAATGGGTGTAGTTTCCAAAATGGGGTCACTTGTGGGGGGGTTTCCACTGTTTTGTCCCCTCAGGGGCTTTGTAAATGTGACATGACCTCCGCAAACCATTCCTGCTAAATGTGAACTCCAAAAGCCAAATGGTGCTCCATCCCTTCTAAGCCCTGCCATGTGTCCAAACAGCCGTTTATTACGAAATGTGGGGTATTGTTTTACTCGGAAGAAATTGCTTTACAAATTTTGTGGTGCTTTTTCTCCTTTAGTCCTTGTGGAAATGAGAAAAAAATTTTAAAAAAAAAATCGCTAAACCTTCATTTTCTTTGAAAAAAAAATGTAGATTTTAATTTTCACAGCCTACTTCCAATAATTTCTGTAAAACACCTGTGCGGTCAAAATGCTCACTATACCCCTAGATAATTTCCTTGAGGTGTGTAGTTTCCCAAATGGGGTCACTTTTGGGGGATTTCCACTGTTTTGGCACCGCAAGAGCCCTTCAAACCTGACATGGTGCCTAAAATATATTCAAATAAAAATAAGGCCCCAAAATCCACTGGGTGCTCCTTTGCTTCGGAGGCCGGTGCTTCAGTCCAGTAGCACGCTACGGCCACATGTGGGATATTTCCTAAAACTACAGAACCTGGACAATAAATATTGAGTTGCATTTCTCTGGTAAAACTTTGTGTTATAAAGAAAATTGGATTCAAAATTAATTTCTGCAAAAAAAGATGAAATTTTAAAATTTCATCTTTTTTTGCAGAAATTAATTTTGAATCCAATTTTCTTTATAACACAAAGTTTTACCAGAGAAATGCAACTCAATATTTAAATTTTAAAATTTTACCTCTAACATTGCTTTAATTCCTGTGAAAAGTTTAAAGGGTTAAGAAATTTTCTAAATGCGGTTTTGAATACTTTGAGGGGTGAAGTTTTTAAAATGGGGTGACTTTTTGGGGGTTTCTAATATATAAGGCCCTCAAAGCCACTTCAGAACTGAACTAAGCCCTGTAAAAATAGACTTTTGAAATTTTCTTGAAAATGTGAGAAATTGCTGCTAAAGTTCAAAGCCTTGTATCGTCCTAGAAAAATAAAAGGATGTTCAAAAAACGATGACAGTGTGCGGAAGCATCTAGAGGGGACAGTGGGTGCGGCAGCATCTAGAGGGGACACAGTGTGCGGCAGCATCTAGAGGGGACACAGTGTGCGGCAGCATCTAGAGGGGACACAGTGTGCGGCAGCATCTAGAGGGGACACAGTGTGCGGCAGCATCTAGTGGGGACACAGTGTGCGTGCGTTTCGGCCAACAATTATCTAATCTTTATATCCACCTTTACCAAAGAGTTGTTTAAGCACTACATGTAAAATCACTCAATGTGAAGACATGCCCTAAAACAACACACTTTTTTTGCACATGTTAAGCTGGCCAGCATTTTTGGGTGGGAAAGGAGGAAAGCCTAGTTATAGAACATAGCTATGTGGTTTCCAGGGCACCCCCAACTCTCACTGGTAGACTTAAATATTTAAACTGTAAGCTCTTTAAATGGATACTAGCTTATCAAACAACTCATGCTAATCTAATAGTTTACCTGATATACATCAACTTTGTCATTTACTGTTAAAATTGATTTGTTTTATAGAGGCTCTGTCACCAGATTATAAGTGCCCTATCTCCTACACAATGTGATCGGTGCTGTAATGTAGATAACAGCAGTGGTTTTTATTTTTAAAAACGATCATTTGTGAGCAAGTTATGAGCCAATTTAGATTTATGCTAATGTATTTCTTAATAGACAACTGGGCGTGTTTTTACTTTTTACCAAGTGGGCATTGTACAGGAGTATATGATGCTGACCAATCAGTGTCATACACTTCTCATTGTTCCAGAAGTGTATGAAGCGGAATGGTCGCGGATTGGTCACCGTTATACACTCCTCTTCACAATGCCCAGTTGGTAAAAAGTAAAAACACGCCCAGTTGTCTATTCGGAAACAAAGTAGCATAAATCTAAAATTGCTCATAACTTGCTCAAACATGATCGTTTTTCAAAATAAAAACCACTGCTGTTATCTACATTACAGCGCCGATCACATTATGTAGGAGATAGGGCACTTAGAATCTGGTGACAGAGCCTCTTTAACCATGCAAATTCTGTGTGAAGTTTCTGCCACTAGGTGTTTCCCTCCCTGTAATCTGCTTTACACCTCCTGTTGTCAAGCAAAATCCATCTCTATATATACATATATATGTGATCGATAGAGGTAGACGAGCAGGATTCTCCACTGTGTTCTGTGTATAGGAGACATGATAGCAGTTAGGCTCCATCTACTGGCTCAGAGAAAATTGAGCATTAAAAGATAGAGCCTGCAGAGGGAAAAACGGCAAAAAATAATTAAAAAAAAGTCATATATTGGCCAGAAAAAGTGTTATTCCTCATGTACACACGCTTAACAGCTTATTCTGAAAAGTCATCTGAAAAGTTACATACATAAAAGTAAATTTTTACGTTTTGTGTAACTTGCCATTTAAAATCAGGTTTCCCTACATTGAACATAATGGGAGTGGTTGTACCCTTGCTAAGCCCCATCCCCCACACCCTCCACTTTGCAGTCACACATTGATCCTAGGGATGTGCCATCAATGTTAAATGCCAGTAATATAGAAGCTCTAATAAAACCTCATACATAAGGCTCTGTACACAATAAGTCAAAAGGTTTTTGTTCACTATGCTTTCTTAATGGGAAAAGATTGCAAGAGAAAAAGAAAATAATTTCCAAAAGGATAGGTTTTGTTTTTCCCCGCACTCTCAGATCAGCTAACCTTAAATAGCCTGGTAGAATGGATTTTCATCACTTCAATAATAAACCTTCTCTTTCAATAACTTTAACAGAATGCCTGATGACATTCCCTATGCTCACACATGAAAAAGAACGGAAAAAAAGAACAAAGTTTTAATTAAAAGGTATAAGCTAACTGAGAACTATCTAAATTTGATCTCTCCTTGACCATTAAATTGTATGAGATGCAATTAAAAAAGCAAAACATTAGGCATGCCTTCTAATAGACTGCACAACAAAAACAAACATTAAGCAATGGCGATGAACAAAAAAAACAAAGAAGCATGAAATATGCAACATCTAGTAAAAAAACAAACAACAGGTTAATAAAAGAATAAATAAAATCAGCAGTAGTAAGGGCTGTGTGGCTGTCAGTTTTATAAGTTTGGGGTCATACTAGCATGTCTGGCCTAAATGTAATGTCATGGACATCATTTTGCTTTGCCTTTCTCAGTGCGTCAGGTATATTTCGGCAGCAGTACCTTGGTCTACCTGTCCTGTCTGGGAGATTGAAAGATAAAACTCTGCAAGAGAGAAAAATGGAAGAACCTAAAAAAATGTTTAGATAAAACAATTCCTTCCCTGGGGTCAGCTAAAAGAATAAATCCATAATAAAAGTACAAAAAAAGTACAAGAAATCCATGGGACTGTCAGTAAAGTTCGTCGCTAGTCGTAAACTGGAGATCCAGGATTTTCTCACTTGATTTGTTAAGTTTTATAGTTTGACATAACTCGAGCAAATTTGTTGTATATTTTGAAAATCAGAAGAGTACCATGAAATTGAATATTGCACAAAATCTGCATTTCTCATCTTAAAGGAAAATGTGAGAAAAGGCAATAACCTAGAGTCACTATTTCCAACATGCGCTTTAGTAAACTTAGGCCTCATTCCCACGACAGGGTTTCCCGGCCGGGTACCGGCCGTTCATAAATCGGCCGGCACCCGGCTGCATTAGGAATAATAGACCCCTAATGGGGCTATTCACACGACCGATTTTTTGACAGCCTGGAAAACCGGCCGTCAAAAAATAGGACATGCTCTATCTTCGGCCGGGTATCCGGCCGCCCGGCTCCCATAGAAGTCTATGGGGCCGGGTAATACACAGCCATCACCGGGATGTGTCCCGAGTGATGGCCGGGTTTTCCGGAGCTTGCGCTCTATCTCCTCCTCCTCACAGCGCAGAGTGCATGTGAGGAGGAGGAGGAGTTTATGCCATTCTGACGAATGGCTGTGCGCTGTACACTGTGTGGCAGGGCCGGGGTGTACAGCAGGTGGAAGGGAGCGCTGCGCTGGCTCCCTTCCCCTGCTTGTTTTAAAAGCGCCCTTGCCCGGCGACACCTTCGATGGCGCCGCTAGCAGCTGCTGCTGCGGCGGCTGCTACTACTACTGCAGCGACGCCACTATAGCAGAGCAGGGAGGTATCTCCCCGCTCTGCTATGTGCTAGCCGCACTTTAGCTCCTTGAAGGAGCGGAATCCCCGTGTTTTCGGGGATTCCGCTCCTGGACAGAGCGCTTGATGTCTCTGTCCATATCTGGGCAGTGACATCAGGGGAAACTCCTGAAGCGGAATCCCCGAACACATGGGGATTCCCCTTCAGGAGTTGCCGCTGATGTCACTGTCCAGATCTGCCCGGCCCGGCACGGATGCAAAACTTTATGCAAACCGGCCGGGTAGAATGGCCGATTTTACCGGCCGGCACTCGGGCGCGACCCGGTCGTGTGAATCCCGCCTTAGTCCTGTCATTCATCATCTAAACACAGTACAGGCAGCCATTTTCCCCCAGTGTAGGTCTATACTTATGGGAATCCAACCTATTGTTTTACTGCAAAACAATAACACTATTCCCAAGGCAGGAACACAGATTCAGTCCACAAAATGGCTGCCTTCATGAGTATAGACGAAGTGCAATATGACATATAACCAAGATACAATAACCAAAAGAATTCAGAAGGGAAAGTATCAAACATACATGCATAATGAAAATGACAGGGTTCGCTATGAACAAATATCTTTAGACGTTCCTTACAATTGTTTCGATTTTCATTTAAGTCATACAAATAAAGCTAAATAAAAAAACATGCAATTAACACAGACGAGGTTATACTCATACATTCATAAAATGGATCCAACACAAAGACCTTAGCTGAACTAAAGAGGTTCAGATCAAACTTTTTTATCTAGTGTCATCAATAGAATGCCAATCCAGAGTAAATTTATTTGGTCCTGCCCAATTTAAAAAGGTGAAATCCAGTCAAAATGATCTTCTCATATATTTTAGGACATATCAGAAGATCACACAGGTGAACGGTGATCTCAGACTGACACTAATTTCCAAGAAGAAAGTCTATAAAGCACTCAAAATGGTTTGCACTACTCGAAAACTAATATTGATTAGAATAGTTCTTTGTTTTTTTAGGCCCTGTTAACATCATGTTTGTGATCAGTGGCGTAGCTATAGGGGTCGCAGCGGTCGCAACTGCGACCGGGCCCCCAGCTAGGGGGGGCCCGCAGGCCCCCCTCACCACAGTAGTGCTACAATGATTCCTCTGCATTGCTGGGTCCCTGTAATGTATTTTAAAGCATTGGTGGCAGCTCGGCGGTGAAATAGTCATTGCACGGAGGGAGAAGACTCTTGCCCGCCCACTGTGCTGTCCAGCCAATCAGCTCGCTTCTAGTGGTTTCCCTCTTCCTCGTGGCCTGTGTAGAGGGAAAGGAATGGCTACAGCAAGAAGATTGTGTGCGTGTCTGCTGCTCCCAGGAATCCTGACTCCTGCTGCTCTCTGACCCCACACCAGATGTATGTAAGTAACACCTTCATTGTGTGTAAGTCTGTCATGCTGAGCAGTCACACTTCAGGGCTGACTGTTTAGCATAACAGACAAAGTATATCCATCCATCTCATATCTATCTATCTATCTCTCATATCTATCTATCTATCTATCTCATATCTATCTCTTATCCAATCGCGGTGTGTCGGCGATTCAGAGTGAAGAAGTGACCGGAATGAAGGGGAAGCAATTCTCGTACGAGCACTGCTCCCCCTTCAAAATAGCTTATTAGCCGGGGTCCCGGCGGGTGTCTGCTAGGCACTGTATCTAAGCCAACCACATGGTAGGCTTAGATACATGGCCCATGTGTGATCCTCTCTGCTGGACCCTGTATCTAAGCCTAGCTCATGTTAGGCTTAAACACAGTCCAACAGACGTGGGCCCTGTAGCCTACAATGTGTGTTACTAATGTTTTTTTTGGTTTGCTTGTGTTTTTTTTGCAGGTTCGGTCATTGGACTACGTCGGATTCGAGGACTACTTCGATGACAGCTTTTTTTATTTTGAATAAAATGGTTAATGAGGGTTGTGTGGGGGCGACAATTACGAAGGCGGTAGTAATAAAGTTTAAAAAAAATAAAAATATACCGAAAAAATATTTTATTGAAATAAAAAAATAAACACAGAACCCTCATTAACCATTTTATTGAGAATAAAAAAACGGCGCCATGAAAGTAGTCCAACATCTGAACCTGTAAAAAAACACAAACCCAAAAAGAATTTGTAACACATAAAAAAGCAAAACAATTCTTATACTTACGTTTCCGGGGTCCAGTACTGGAGCCGCAATGTCAGCGAATGGGCCCTGTATCTAAGCCTATCATGTGTGATACTGTCTACTGAGCCAATGTATCTAATCCTATCAATATCTATAGGGTCGTAGTGCTATAGATATGCTGTCTCTATATATATATATATATATATATATATATATATATATATATATATATGTATACATATTGCCCCTGATATTTTAAGACCTTAGTGACGCCCCTGGCTGCTAGTGTTGCATCATTGAGTCACTTAGGAGACCCATTGATGCAGCTGAAAGCTGCGGACCGTCGACCATGAGATGAAATTTGGGGGGGCCCAAGAAGGACTTTTGCACCAGGGCCCATGAGCCTTTAGCTACGCCCCTGTTTGTGATGTAAGTTTATATGCACCCTCGGAACCCTCCATGGGCTTAAATTTGCCCGACGAAGGCCAAAAAAAAAAAAAGTGTCCTTTTGGCCTTTGTTTGGCCAAATACCGTAGAAAAAGGATATGGAATAGTGTAGTAGACTACGCCATTCCATACAATGGTATCCAGTAAAATAGAAAAACACACTTTTTTTCCCCACTTTATAGCCTCAGTCAGTTATCCGTTTAACAAAAAAAAAAAAAAAAAAAAAAAAAAGAAGATTTGGGGATATTGGTGGACAGCAAAATTAACTTTAGCAACTAGTGCCAGGTAGCTGCTGCCAAGGCAAATAAAATCATGGGATGCATCAAAAGAGGCATAAATGCACATGACAAGAATTTAGTTTTGCCTCTATACAAACCACTGGAATATTGTGCACAATTTTGGGCACCTGTGTATAAGAAGGACGTAGCCGACGGGGATTCTTTAAGAGCAGCGAGACTCTACAACATGGGGGGGGGGGGGGGGGCAAATAGTTCCAAAGGTTGATTCATTAAACACAAGTTCAAGAAGGGCCTTTATTGAAAAATAATATAATATTCTAAATTATGTATTATAAGTTATGAGTACTAGATTATGGAAATGGGATGTTGATCCAGGGATTTATTTGGATTGCCATATTTGGAAGAGGAGGAATCTTTTCTCCAATTAAGCAATTGGCATTAGTCTCATGGGGTTTTAGATCTTCCTCTTGGACCGGTGTCTTTTTTTCAACCTTATAAACTATGTATAGGAAGGGAGCAAATCCCGGAAAATACGTTAAATGGTCATAAACGTGATCTGAACAGAGCCTTAGAATGTAGTGTCAGATTTTCAGTAGCAAATCTATGAGCAGTGCTAACGGGGTTTAGGTGCCATACATGTGCTGTGTGGTGAATGACGTTTTCAGCAACGCCAACCTACATGTACTGTATGGTGTAGTCTAACCAAACAGTTTATAACTGCATACCAGGCTTCAATGAAAGGTTGTTCATCAATAAACTGTACAATGCCAGAAAACTCCACTGCAAAGTTCCTATAATAAAATAGATTGGATATTTGCTGGAGAGGCTTCTGGCATCGTAGTCGCCTACCCAAATCGCATGTCTGCATCTCCTGCCATCACATTGGTGGGAGACACAAACGCGGACTTCACTGGAGGTATACTTTAATGTATTAGTCTATTTCATAAATGAATTAACAATTATATCCATGTCTGTTATTTGTTTCATAGGGTTCCCTGTATCTGGTTTGGCATACAGTAGGAGGATCTATTAACATCTTACGTCAAATTTCCGAAAATGGAAAAGATTCTTTCAGGCAAGAATGTTATTTTGAGGTCATGGACTTCACAGAAAATATTGTTCAGTTTAATAATGTTAGTAGGTATTCAGAATTTTTCACCACTATTTCTCAGTAAGGGTATGTTCACACGCAGTAGCAAAATAAGTCTGAAAATACGGAGCTGTTTTCGCCTGAAAACAGCTCCTGATTTTCAGACGTTTTTGTAACTGCTCGTGGCGTATTTTACGGACGTTATTGGAGCTGTTTTTCAATGGAGTCAATGAAAAACGGCTCCAAAAACGTCCCAAGAAGTGACATGCACTTCTTTGACGCGGGCGTCGTCTTACGTGCTGTCTTTTGACAGCGACGCATAAAATTATACCTCGTGGGAACAGGACATTGTAAAACCCATTGAAAGCAATGGGCAGATGTTTGTAGACGTAATGGAGACGTTTTTTCAGGCGTAATTCGGGGCGTAAAACGCCCGAATTACGTCTGAAAACAGTGCGTGAACATACCCTAACAAGAAATGATCTTGAATTTGCTCAATGATTAAAAATGTACACAAGCAAAATAACAATTTCAACAAAGGAAACTCCAAAAAATGTATTAACACAATGACTATTTCCCTAAGTAATAGTAATCATCCTAAACCGCGCAGTGAAATAAAGGGAAAGTGTTAAGAATCCATTCTATGTTTTTGAAGAAAAAAAAATTAAAAAAATTCCCTGGATCTAAAGCCAAATCATATGTTTACCATGCAGGAATCTGGAGGCTGGCCTGGTTCTTCAAGGACAGATGTTTCACCAAAATAATGAAGATACGAAGTGCAGATGGTTAACGTTGGAAACGATATCAACGCTTGAGCTGGTTTCAAATTTCCTATTTGGAGGCACTCTCTGTATGACCCCTGTTACAATATCACAATAGACAGTGGGTTCACATTTTGCCATCAATGTAGGGCGAGGACTTCGGAAATTGGCTTTAAAATCTCATATCACTGACTTGCTGGTTTCTCTGTTGGGATTTTGTAATTATTTTGAAACGTACAAAGTGCAAACCATTTGCAATAATAAACATCGGGACATACAAAACGATAACATCTGATTACAATGGAAAAATATTTTGACATTCAGGAAAGGAATATTTGGGGAGTTAACATCACGTCTGGAGTGATTATATAGACTGTTTTTTTTTTTTAGAGTTCTACTTCCAAGCCAAAAGCATTTAAAAAAACAAAAACATGGCCCCTCGTTTTAATACACTAGGAAACCCATGGAATCTAGTGATTTAGTTTTTGCTAAACTTGGTCCTAAGATCCTTAGAAAGAAAATCGATAACATGAGACATAGGTTTCCCTCTGCCATGCTTTCATTTCAGCTTTGCATGCTTGTAGACCAGACTGTAAAGAAAGTCACAGGGTTGGTGAAATCGTTTAGAAGTCTTAGGGTATGTGCACTCGACCTCTTTTCAGACGTATGGAGGCGTTTTACACCTCTAATTACGCCTGAAAAGATGGCTCCAATACGTCGGCAAACATCTGCCCATTGCTTGCAATGGGTCTTACGATGTTCTGTGCAGACGAGCGGTCATTTTACGCTTCGCTGTCAAAAGACAGAGCGTAAAATTACGCCCGCGTCAAAGTAGTGCAGGACACTTCTTGGGATGTAATTGGAGCCGTTTTTCATGGACTCCAATGAAAGCCAGCTCCAATTAAGTCCGTAAAAGACGCCACGAAAAACGTGTGCACTTTTAAAAACGTCTGAAATTCAGGCGCTGTTTTCTCCTGAAAACAGCTCCGTAATTTCAGACGTATTTGGCGTTGTGTGCACATAGCCGTACAGGAAGGAGCAAAACTTAAAGGCTATGGAAACCCTTTAACACTTTTTTTTAATAAAACAATGTATTATGGTATTTTGAGCAACTTTGTAATTGATCTTTATTACAAAAAAATATATGTTTTACTTCTTCAGATACAGCTTCTATCCTGGATACATAGAAGCTGTATCTGAAGAAGTAAAACTATTTTTTTTTGTTTTACTTCTAGGATCCACCGGTTATCAATCACATCTAAGTTATGAACTTAGACGTGATTGATAACAGGTGAATCCTGCGTGTCACCAGACCAGTCAGTCACACTGACCTGACTGATTCGGGTTTGAGTGCAAAATACAGCTTTTATGCATCCATGATGCAAAGATGCTGTATCTGAAATAGTAAAAACTATATTGAATTTAAAAAAATTACAAAAGTTGCTTAAAAACACATACATTTTACTTTTACATTTTAAAATACATTTAACTTTTTTTTTTTTTTTAAATAAAACAGTGTTTAAAGATTACATAGCCTTTGAGCAAATAATACAGAGAACACTGGTAAGCAGCATTAAAATTCTCATAAGTCCTCTATTAGCTAGAGTGGATAGTGGTGAAGGAGTGGCTCCTGCTCTTGTGCGATCAGCCCAGGCATGTACAGTATTACATAGTCGCCCATTAATATAAATAAGTTCTATAGAATACACTTGTAGATCGCCACAACTTTTCGTATAGAAAACAGACGATTGCGAGAATTTTAGTAGCCAGACCTGCGGCTACCAGGTCACTGGACTACTAACTTTTGAAAAAGTGTGGTCTTGTTTAGACAACCTTTTATTTAATACAGACCTATGGACTGTATTTTTTCCAAGAAGCGTCCTATACGAGCTAAGGTAAATTAGGTTTTGTGGGTTTTTTCTTTGTGGATGAGCTGTGGGAAAACAGGGGCATACTAAAACTGAAGTGTCCATGTATCACAATAGTTTCGGACTGGGGAGAGACGGAGAATAATGTTCACAAGTGTCAGAACTTCTCATGTGATCTACTTTATGTCACCTATCTACAAGTTTTGAGAACCTTCAGAAACACATATCTATACGTATGAATGATATTAATAGCCATTTTGCGATACTGCAGACCCAGTCATAAATTTCTAGGAGGAATGTCACAATGTAGAGTTCTAAGAAAAGATGCTCAAGAATTGTTATTGCATGGGGAATACAAATATTTTCGAAAATAGACATGTCCGGAGAGGTGACAGGTCCTCTTAAAGATGTGTGCAACTCCCATCAGGCTCCGAGGGCTCTAATTTAAAGGTTATACTGTTGTGTATTGATGAGATTTGATCTTCCTTGATCTCATGGCCAGAATTTTGGACAGATATCTATATATTTCTCAATATATATATATATATACACTTCTCTCCATTCATACACATCTCTTCAGTCATGTCCATTTGTACTCCGCACAGTGTGATCTCGCGAGATCATGCTGTGCTGTCACATACACCCACATTAACTTTTTCCCTCCAGCCAGGATGCGATGTCTATTCACACTCCCGACACTTCTGTAAAGTTGGTGTGGTACTTAATCACAGTGTGATCTTGCGAGAGAGATAGATATATACATACATACATACATCATACATACATACATCACACACACACACACACACACACACACACACACACACACACACACACACACCTAAAAGTTCCAATAAAAAAAGATGAGCAACCTTTTATCCAAATCTATATTCCGAAATATGTCGGAGTTTAAAAACCAGCATCAGAGTTTCAAGTCCTTATATTTAGGTTGATTACAGCTAAATATAAATTGTAAAATGATTACATATACCACATACAGATGATAATTTCTTATATAAGGCTTCCCATAAGGAGAACACAGATCAGCACACATGGTTAATGAATGAGCTGGTGTTTTTGGACACCAAAGCGCCATAGTCCTGCAAAGAAGAATTTGTGTTATTTAAAAGAACACTTTTACATTCAAATGGAACAGAGCTAACCCCTTATAACAAATAAATGAATGTACATTGTACAACCATAATAGCTCTGTAACACTATCTTTCAGATATTGGTAGCTAACAACTTAAAGGGGTTTTCCAGCCAGTAAAAATTGATGGCCAATCCTCAAGGTATTGCTGCCTTATCTCCATTGAAGTGAATGGGAGAAAAGGCTGCAATACCTGTGAATCGCCGACAAATGCGTGCCGAAGATTCACAGTGAGAAAGAAGAAATGAAGGGGAAGCAGCGCTCGTATCAGCGCTGTGGCCCTTTCAAAATAGCTGAACGGCGGGGGTCCAGTTTGTCGGACCTGACCCATCAGCTATTGATGGCCTATCCTGAGGATAGGCCATCAGTTTTTACTGGCTGGAAAACCCCTTTAGGGTATGTTCACACGCACTAATTACGGACGTTAATTCGGGCGTTTTTGCCCCGAATTACATCCGAAAAATGCGCCTCGATAGCGTTGACAAACATCTGCCCATTGAAAGCAATGGGCTGACGTTTGTCTGTTCACACGAGGCGTATATTTACACGCCGCTGTCAAATGACGGCGCGTAAATAGAGACGCCCGCGTCAAAGAAGTGACCTGTCACTTCTTTGGGCATAATTGGAGCCGTTATTCATGGACTCCAATGAAAAGCAGCGCCAATTACGTCCGTAATGGACGCGGCGTTCAAGCGCCTGCACATGCCGTTACGGCTGAAATGACGGGGATGTTTCCTCCTGAAAACATCCCCGTAATTTCAGCCATTACGGACGCTGCCGTGTGAACATACCCTTAAAGGCAATTCTTTGTAAGTGATTTTAATTTTATTGTTTTTATAAAAATGTGTGTTTGATGCAACGTTCAATTAGTTTTCATGTAAATTATTTTTACTTTTTGAGATACAGATGCTCTATATCCTGTATAGCTGTATTGTTCGCTAAATCCCGCACCCTTCCGGTCCGCGGGACTGACAGGTTCAGTGAAAGCGGGTCCACAGGCACACGCAGGACCCACTGAAATTGAACCCGCCAGTCCCGCGGACCAGACAGATTCAGGTCTTAGCAAACAATACAGCTGCTCTGTATACAGAATGCAGAGCAGCTGCATCTCAAAAAGCAAAAATATTTTTTTAAAAACTCATTTTAGGCTATGTTCACACAGAGTATTTTGCCGAGTTTTTTTGACGCGGAAACCGCGTCGCAAAACTCGGCAAAAACGGCCCGAAAACGCCTCCATTGATTTCAATGGGAGGAGTCAGCGTCTTTTTCCGCGAGCAGTAAAACTGCCTCGCGGGAAAAAGAAGAGTCATGCCCTATCTTCGGGCGTTTACGTCTCTGACCTCCCATTGACTCAATGGGAGGCAGAGAAAGCGTATTTCACGGTGTTTTATGCCCGCGGCGCAGCGAAAATCGGCGTGCAGGGAGAGGAAAATCTGCCTCAAAGTTCCAAACGGAATTTGAGGCAGATATTCCTCCTGCAAAATACTCCGTGTGAACATAGCCTTAATGTTGCACCAAACAGACAGATTATTTCTTCTTATTATTATTAATAAAAATGTCAATCACTTTTGAAGGTGTACATAGCCTTTAATGTAAATGCATATACATTATACAACCACAAGAACTAAA
>NW_027463075.1:0-35148 GCF_050947455.1 Rhinoderma darwinii
GGCCGCCAGGGGCAGTAGGAAGCAGACGGCGCTAGGGCACTGGAACTCATCTTGCCCCTTGACAAAAAATGAAGACAATCTGCAGCATGCACACAATCATTGATACAGAAGCTTCTGGAGGCCCTCAGACTCCTCTTCTCATTTGTCACTAATGTGTTGCTGTGGTTTTACATAAACTGCAATTATAAACCATGCAGCCCCAAAGAGTAAAATGGCAAATTCAGCTCTGCTACATCTGTAAATCACCAATGCAAAAACAGCAGTAAACTCGCTCCCATGACTTACCCAGGGCTGTGCAGAAAAGCAAACGTGACAATCTGCAACTGATCTCCGGCGCAGCGGCCCCCTCCCCGCTCTGCTATGTGGATTGTTAATGTTGGATGCGAGCCATCGGCCCAGGCACTTTAAGAGAAAGCCTTGAATATCTCCAGTGACATGAAAGCTCCTGGACATTCACGTCGGGGCCACCAAATCCCACACAGATATGGCCCAGCCTCGCCCTGTCACTGCCCCACCGACCCTCCTTACCAGGGCATTATCTGCAGCCGGGTCTAACCCCCCCCCCCCCCCCCAAGCGAATAATTTTTTCCCGTATTACTCATGCAGAGGAAGAGACGGCAGCACTTTTACTTCCCTGGTAGAAACACTTTTATATGGTCACCCCCGTGTGGAGAAATATCCATCCTGCGAGGAGATCAGCGACACGGTGTCTGCGATAACATGGATGACAGATGCCTCCGGTCTGATGTAAATAAAGCGTTATCAATGTATAATGACAAGTTCTGCAACGTTCCAATATACTTTGCGTCATCATTTCTCACCATCTTCAAGATCTCTGCTTGGGGTCAGTGAATGGAGATATTATTATTTACATCCAAAGGCTGCAGATCCATCCTGACCTATTACTTAGGGGATTGTCTAGACCGGATAATTGTAACAAACCCTCAGCTGTCAGAAGTATTAGGTCTGTACAGGTTTTCAGCTTTCACTGACAGCAAGCAGTGATGGTGAATACGGTCAGATATTGAAACACAAAAGTATATTAGAAAGTTGCAGAGCTTGTCATTATAGAAGGATTACGCTTTTTTACATCAAACAGAACACCCCTTGAGCAGCAAAAGCGGCATGTAAAACGGGAGAGACAAGTGTAGGACCCCCCTCCCCCACCTAATACAAATAGCTGCTGAAGCCCTGGATAGAGGGGGAACCTGAGCCATGGGAGCGCGCTGGCCTCTCGTCTCCAGCTGCTGAATAACTTTTCCCCGTCACAGAATAATAGGACAAGGGGCCAAGGAGTCACATTGTGACATTTTCCCAAACGCTGTATTTTTAGCTACAGACAAGACTAATTTGACGACTGCTTTTTGGCCAAAAGATGCAGAAAAGAAACAGCGTCTCTGATATCGAGGCCATATAATCTACAAGTAACACGTTCATCCACACAAGGACCAGGTGCTGGATTATTAAATGTCCTGGATCAGCGAGTCTATGAGCGGAGGACCTGATAAACCAAATACCCCCTGGGCTGCCACCCACGATGCTGCCAGTAGTGGCAATACCAACATAGAGCAATCATCAATAATGAAAAGAGAACAAACATGAAGGTGGAAATCAGTCCTCCCCCAATGAATGCTGCCAACCCCCTCTCCCCCAAAACAGCGCTCAACGGGCGCCCCCCACACCGCGCTCAACGGGCGCCCCCCACACCGCGCTCAACGGGCGCCGCCCACACCGCGCTCAACGGGCGCCGCCCACACCGCGCTCAACAGGCGCCACCCACACCGCGCTCAACGGGCACCACCAGGGCAGCCATTAGGCCAGTACTCCCATCGGGTGGCCCAGCCATACAGGGACATGAACAGGAAGAGCTGCAGTGTAAAGCACAGAAGAGCAGACTAAGCCTTTGATGAGAAAGGAGGCGATTTTCAGACTACCACAGACTCAAACAGACAATGCGGCAAAGCTGGAGTCATGGATGATGGCTGTGTCCTAATGGAGCACCACCAAAAAGCAGCCAACATTGCAGAAAACAACAGGTGGCCATTACCTGCAAGCAAACGCCAAGATCTGAAATGACAACCAACACCAGTGTCACATCCTTGGAATTTTAACACTAGCCACTGGTATAACTGGTGCACTAATATTATTTAGGATGATAACAGAGGAGAATAGCATAGCTATTGGTTCCAGGATTCCTGCCCAAACTACTGGGGCTTCCCGGCCCACTCAGGCACCAGGACCACGGCAGCCCCTATAAATACTCCACTGCCCCTTCCAGATCCCATAAAAATTCCCCAAAAAACACTTACCAGTTACTGATTCAAGCAAGAAAAATTGCCTCTGAAAGACGTAATAAGAAGCCTTGCACGGAACGTGTAACTATTACAAAGTCCCGGCCGCTTCCTAATAAAACCAAGACGCGGAACGTCTCAGAAGTGTTTACCCGTAAACTCAAGACGAATGCGCTAATTGATAGGAAACGGGACAAGTGCGTCTTCAGGCAAGATTCCTCCCGCAATCCTACAAGGGGCTTCATTCATGGCTGGACAGTGGACGCCCGAAGAAAGGGGCGAGAGCACAGGACGCTCATTGATCCCAGCGAGAGGAAACTTTTACCGAGACTCGAGAACATGTGAAGACGAGCGCAGTCACGGGTTCCACTTCTATTGAATTAAGCGGGTTGAAACTTTAATTTGCAGATTCGATTTTCATAAAATAGACCAAGGGAATTGAATCTCACAATAAACCCGGGAAATTAAATGTACTGTACACTGCCCTACCCTCATATCTCCACAGCGTGAACCTAGAGATGGGACAAAGCTTGCGCAGATGTAGCAGAGCTGAGCTGGACATTTAGCCCTTTAGGGCCAAATCATAAATTTCACTGTGATAAATATCTAAATTAAGGGGATCGTCTCATTAAGACAAAAACTTTTCACATCAAAGCAGACGGTCTAGAGATCACCGCAGGACTGGCTTCAGAAAACTCAGGTGATCAGCCGTTATAGCTGCAAGAAGATACGGTTGTCCATACATTCAAATGAATGGCCAATCATGTAATACATAGGATCTGACGGGCCTATTCCGTCTGCGTTACAATTCCAGACATCTCTAATAAGGCACATTGAAAGGGGTTGCCTTCATGAGAAAATCCCATTAATATGCCTAATTTACTGCAGACAGGATAGTGGGGGAGGGCCCCAACTGCAGCCAGTTGCCTTACAGCCATAGAGGAGACTGATAAAAAAACGTCAAGTTTTTTTTTTTGTGTTTTCTGCATTTAGCTGGAGTGTTAGAATGAGCTTGGACTTTTGCACCCCCTCCAGTGCATAACGGCATTGTCTGTCTGCTCATTACTCACAGATATATACGGCTGCCACACGATTACAGCTCCCGTAAATATTTAATGCTCCCAAGACAGGAAATGAAAGATGGGATAAAGTAGAATAAATCTTCATGTGTAGCATCGGGACACAATGTTTAAATCTCCCTTCCATAGGTGTGAACTGAACATCTATATATGGCTTTACTAGGCCAGCTGGAGGTATAACGGATTAACGGGGGAAGGGGGGACTCAGAGGAAGGACGATCATATTATCGTGGGCAGCGCCAAACACAAACTCCTCTGGTGATTATTTACCTAAGACCAGAAAATCATCAACGTTTAATCTCGATATAATGAAAAGTTCTGCCACTTTCAAGATCTCTGTTTGCGTTCAGTGAATGATCTCACATCTGAAGGCTGAAAACATGTATATACCTAATACTTCCCACAGCTGAGGCTTTCCTACAATTGTATCAATTCTACGAGCTGAATGGTAGGTATGGACTCCAGACGGATACATTTTACCTGCACTGACACATTGTTGCAAACTATCAGGGCAGGAAAGAGATTTGTTCCATATTACCACAAACAGGACTGTCTAGATTGGATACAATTGCAACAACCTTTCAGCTGTGAGCAGCCTTACCTGGGCATGTTTTCAGCCTCTGCATGTAAGCAAGAATGTTCCCATTCACTGATCGCAGAGATCTTGAAAATGGGGCAGAATTGAAACACAAATTATATTAGAAAATTGTATAACTTTTTATTATACAATGAATAAGCTTCATTTGGTAGTGGAAAAATCCTTTCACAGGAAAATCCATTTTGACGCGCTCCAAATTCTGGTGTAGAGGAGGAGGAATATGTTCCACGGTTACTAAGAGGATTTTCCAGACTATCATTTTTATGGCCAATCCTTAGGATAGGACATCAATATCAGAACGGTGACGGTTCGACTCCCCTGCTAATCAGCTGGCTGTGGGACTGTGGGGGTACAGCGCTGTACATTGGTTTACCAGGCACTGGAGCCGCTGTGAGCTGCAGTACCAAACACAGCCACTACCAAACGTACGGCACTGTGCCTGGTAAACGGCCCCTTCAGTCATCCGATCGGTGAGGGTGCCAAAAGTCAAACTTCTATTGACCTGATACTGATTGTCTAATCCAAAGGATAAACCCTCAATATTATAGTCCTGGAAAACCCCTTTAAAGCTGTACCTCCAGTTATAAGAACAATCTAAGAATCTTTGTAACATATCTTAGTAGAGAAAAATGCCTCTTTCTACACTTATCTGGCTCCTTTCCTCCCCCATCTGTTTTCATAGCTGTTCTCACTCATTCTGAATTCACTTATAGAAGCTTTATTAAGAGATCAGGTTACAGCTGCCCATATAAGTCTATGGAAAGGGGAGGAGGAAGCCGGAGACCTGTCAAGGCTGGGTTTTCACGTTGTGGTAAAATGCGGTTTTGCCATGATTCACGGCAAACTATGCTTTTTGACTGGGACGTGAAAACCCAGCCCATTAATCTCATATACACAGCATGCAGACAAGAGCCATTATACAGTAAGAAGAAGCATTATAGCCGAGTATCCAGCAGTAGGGGGGAGACATAACACTAACTAGAACCACAATAGGAAGGAAAAAAAATGTTTTGATCCAGCGCTGGGTTTAAAAGGAATATTCTCCACTTTGTTGAAAATTTGCTCAAAAATTGCAACGAGTAGAGGGGTGGATGCACTGAACTGGAACCAGCAAGGAGGACATTGGGAATCCGGTACTGCGGTAAGATAGAACACTTACTAGAAGCAGCACATTATACAGAAGTAATGAGCAGTGTAGCGGTGAATCCAGCACTGGGGTAAGATATAACACTTACCAGAAGCTGCTGCACCTCTGTGTCTTTCTCTCACTCTTCAGCTCTCGCCTCCTGCTCCCCCCTCCCCTCTCCATAGACTTGTATTGGCAGCTGTAACCTGATCTCTCAGTGGAGCTTAGCAACCGTATCCTCTCTGCCTCACTGAATACGGATTCTATGAGTGAATGCTGAGTGAATGAACAGCTAAGAAAACAGGGGGGAGGAGGAAAGGAGTCTGATAAGTGGAGGAAGAGGCATATTTCTCTAATAAGATATATTACAGATTTTCTTACATTCGCTTGTGCTATTAATTTATGCAACGTTATTTATAACCGGAGGCATGCGTTAAGTGCTGTAAAGCATTTTGTTCAAATGCCAACATTTTATTGCACGTTTTCAACATTAGCAAATTATTATTTATGACACTATGGACAAACCATTATACCCCCCAGGGGCACTTACTTTAGTTGTGCTTTGAGCTCCGTAAACCGCGGCCTCCGGCTAGGGTCGTAGGCCCAGCACTTTGTCATAAGGCTATAGAGTGTAGGGGGGCAATTGGGTGGCATGGGCAGGCGTTCTCCGTTTTCTATTCGGCCAATCACATCATTATTCTTCACGCCCTGGAAAGGCTTCACTCCATACATTAAAATTTCCCACATACATACACCTGGGAAGAAAAAAAAAAACGGAAAACTTCAGCAAAAACACAATCTTCAGTGAGGTCTCATCATCAACATCCATATCCAATGTTTAGTAACTTCGCAAATATAGGAAAATTAATTTCATCTGGAACTAAACGGGACTGGATAGATGCCGGGTTACCAAATATTCTGGATTATTGGACATGATAAAAGTTTACATAAGAAAGAAGCCTGGACGGAGCGCTAAAAATATCGCTAAGCACATTGCTACAATGTATCAGTGCAGGTAAAGGCTGTTTTCCTCACAGAGGATTGTCTAGTCTTGATACAATTGTAACAAACCCTCAACTGTGATACATATTAAGCCTTTACAGGTTTTCAGCTTCTAGCAGTAAACAAATGTTTCCATTCACTGACAGCAAGCACAAATGGAAAAGGCTGAGGAATTTAACCGCTTCCCGACCGGCCACTGTATATTCACGTCGGCATTTGCTGGGCTCTGTGCAGTGCCGACGTTAATTTATGGTGGGTGTTAAAAGCGCGATCCGGGTGCCTCAGAGTAGCGCCGACACCCGGATCGCACTGTTGACCCCTGCCTCTGGTCCCAGAGACATGACCGGGACCTAATTGGTTCAGGTCCCGGTCATGTGATCGCAGGGAAAGCTTGTTGCTACAACAAACTTTCCCGGGGACCGATTGCGGGTGCTGCAGTCGGTTATAAGGCAGAACCGGAGGCCACACAACGGCCCCAGAGTCTGCCATGCACAGCAGCCAATGAGAACCAGCCGGATGCTGGTTCTCATAAGCTTCCTGTCAGTGTGACTCTCAGCGTCACACTGACAGTTTATAATACGTTACACTACCTAGGTAGTGTAATGTATTATAGCAGCGATCAGTGCTGCCAGGCTTCAAGTAAAAAGTAAAAAATAAAGTAATAAAAATGTTTTATAAAAGTTAAAAACCAAAAATGCTTTTTTTTCTATAAGTCTTTTATTATAGGAAAATATTTGGTATCACCGCGTTCGTAACGACCCAAACTATAAAACTATGTTATTTTTCCCGCACGGTGAACACCGCAAAAAAAATAATTAAAAAACAATGTCAGAATCACTTTTTTTTGGTCATCACCCCTCCCAAAATATAGAATAAAAAGTGATCAAAAAGTCGCATGTACCCCAAAATAGTACCAATAAAAACTACAACCCGTCCCGCAAAAAACAAGCCCTTACACCGCTTTTTTGACTGAAAAATAAAAACGTTATGGCTCTCAGAATATGGTCACACAGAAAATAAATAATTTTATCGAAAAGTGATTTTATTGCGCAATCGCTACAAAACATAAAAAAAAACCTATATATACATATGGTATCGCCGTAATCGTACCGACCCGCAGAATAAAGTAAAATGTCATTTATAGCGCACGGTGAAAAGTGTAAAAAAAAAAAAAAAAAAAGACAAAAAACATTGTCAGAATTTGTTTTTTTGTCACTTTTCTTGCCAAAAAAAATCTAATAAAAAGTGATAAGAAAAAAAATCACATGTACCCAAAAATGGTACCAATGAAAACTACAGATTGTCCCGCAACAAATAAGCCCCCGCACGGCTCCGGTGAAGAAAGAATAAAAAAGTTCTGGCTCTCAGAATATAGCGACAGAAATAGTGCAGTGTCCAAAAGCTGATAAGATCGGGCCCCATTTATCAGTGCGACATTGGCCACATATCTGCGGATTATTATTTATGTACCCAATTATTATACCCTCTTATTATACCCTGATGTACTCTGCCCAGTTTACACATACCCCCACATCATAAACTGAAATACCAGCGAAACCCCAAACAGAACAGTTACCAAGCAAACTCTGCGCTGCAAAAGCCAAATGGCGCTCCCTCCCTTCTGAGCCCCACAGCGTGCCCAAACACCAGCTTACGTCCACATATATGACATTTTATATCCGGGAGAACCCGCTCAACATTGTATGAGGTATTTGTCTTCAGTGGCACAAACTGGGCACAACATATTGTGTGTTAAAATGGCAAATCAGTGGAAAATTTTAATTTTCACTTTGCACCATCCGCTGCGCATTAACGCCTTCGCACAACATGACTTAATAGCATGTCGTGGTGCGGGGGGTTATATATGGAGTGGGCTCATGCGCTGCGCCGGCTCCATATTCTGCAGGTGTCCGCTGTGTATTACAGCTGACACCCGGGACTAACGGACAGGAACAGCGATCGCGCTGTTATAGGAGCCTGTAAAAATGATATTATACTGCAATACATTAGTACTGCAGTGTATTGTACCAGCGACCTAATGATCACTCGTTCCAGTCCCCTAAAGGGACTTTTGGGAGGTTTCCACTGTTTTGGTACCTCAGGGGCTTTGCAAATGCGACATGACACCCGAAAACCATTCCAGCTAAATTTGAGCTCCAAAAGCCAAATATTGTTCCTTCCCTTCTGAGTCCTGCCGTGGGTCCAAACAGCAGTTTATTACCACATATGGCGTATTGCTGTACTCAGGACAAATTGCTTTACAAATTTTGGGGTGATTTTTCTCCTTTATTCATTGTAAAAATTAAACATTTCTATGTTTTTTCAGAAAAAAGTCGATTTTCATTTTCTCGGCCTAATTCCACTAGATTCAGCAAAAAAAACTGTGGGGTCAAAATGCTAACTATACCCCTAGAAACATTCCTTGAGGGGTGTAGCCTACAAAACGGGGTCAATTTCGGGGGGTTTCCACCGTTTTGCTCCCTCCAGGGCGTTACAAACGCGACATGGCACTATAAACCAATCCAGCAAAATCTGCGCTTCAAAATCCAAATGGCGCTCCTTCCCTTCTGAGCTCTGCCGTGGGTCCAAACAGCAGTTTAGTACCACATATGGAGTATTGCTGTAATCGGGAGAAGTAGCTTTACAAGTTTTGGGGTGCTTTTTATTCTTTATTCCTTGCAAATATCTTTTTTTTTTAAATATTTTTTCAGAAAAAAAAAGTCGATTTTCACTTTCACAGGCAAACTCCAATAAATATAGCAGAAGACCTGTGGGGTCAAGATGCTAACTATACCCCTAGAAAAATTCCTTGAGGTGTGCAGTTTCCAAAACCGTCTCACTTTTGGGGAGATTCCACTGTTTTGGCACCACAAGACCTCTTCAAACCCGACATGGTGCCTAAAATATATTCTAAAAAAAGGAGGCCCCAAAATCCTCCAGGTGCTCCTTTGCTTCTGAGGCCGGTATTTCAGTCCACTAGTGCACTAGGGCCACATGCTGGATATTTCTAAACACTGCAGAATCTGGGCAATAAATATTGTGTTGCGTTTTTCTGGTAAAACCTTCTGTGTTACAGAATTTTTTTTTATTACAAATGAATTGCAGCAAAAAAAATAAAAAAAAATTTGTAAATTTCACCTCTAATTTGCTTTAATTCCTGTGAAACGCCTAAAGGGTTAAGAAACTTTCTGAATGCTGTTTTGAATACCTTGAGGGGTGCAGTTTTTAATATGGGGTGATTTATGGGATCTATCTAGTACATAAGGCCCTCAAAGCCGCTTTAGAACTGAACTGGTCCCTGTAGAAATCGCCTTTTGAAATTTTCTTGAAAATGTGAGAAATTGCTGGTAAAGTTCTAAGCCTTGTAACGTCCTAGAAAAATAAAATAATGTTCAAAAAATGATGTAAATATAAAGTAGACATATGGGAAATGTGAAATAGTAACTATTTTGTGTGGTATTACTATCTGTTTTACAAGCAGATACATTTAAAATGAGAAAAATCACAAATTTTGCAAATTTTCTCTAAATTTTGGTGTTTTTCACAAATAAGCAATGAATTTATTGACCAAATTTTTCCACTAATATAAAGTACAATGTGTCACGAGAAAACAATCTCAGAATCGCTTGGATAGGCAAAAGCATTCCGGAGTTATTACCACATAAAGTGACACGTCAGATTTTAAAAAATGGGGCTGGTCCTGAAGGCCAAAATGAGCTCGGTCTTGAAAGGGTTAAACACAGTCTATTAGAAAGTTGCAGAACTTTTCATTAGGGCTTTTTGAGAGTTGTGATTTCACGGCAGATGAAGAGTTACAAGTTGGGGGTGACGGCAATAGAGAAGTGCCAGGGAGCGACGCAGGATTTCTCAGAGAATCCACGGTTTCCCATAAAAGGCGACTTGTGTAGAGTCGTAAACAAGCGAGGGGAATCCAACCACCCAGTGAGGCCTCATGCACACGACCGTAAAAACACCCGTTATTGCGGGTGGTAATTACGACCCGAAATAACGGGCTCATAGACTTCTGTTACCCACGGGCACCTTCCCGTTTTCTCACGGGAAGGTGCCCGTGCCGTTAAAAAAATAGAACATGTTCTATTTTTATATTTTACGGGCCGTGCTGCTATACTTTATAATGACAGCACGGCTCGCAAAAGCGGCCGGCTGCCCGCGGCCGGCCGTGCTCGTAATTACGAGCACGGTCGTGTGCATGAAGCCTTACCGTCACGTCTGCTGTTGGCACCGGACACGTTTGCAGGGTAATCCTCAATAAATCATCCTCCGCCAGCCAGAAGGAAGAGGAGAAATTAATCACCTCGTTACCACGGTTACGACTCCCATTCGCTTTGTGAATTGGGCACGTTTTCGGCGCCAAGAGTTGACACTTTTTGTTTTTACAGGACACGTTTTTTTAAACACGTGCACATTAAAAAAAAAATGCGTCGTATGCACTACAATGCGCTTTCCCATTGATGTCAATGCCAAGCCTAGAGCATGCGTTTTTCAGCGCAGAATTCACGCCGTGTGAACAAAGCCTTTTGTCCAACAGATGATTCAAATAGAAGCGACAAAATCCGGCCTATAAACCACGAACCCCCCGAAAATACTAAAAAGAGCCCAAAAATGAAAGATAAAAAAAAAAAATCGAAGCAAAATTGCCTGGAGAAAGAGGCCTCCCTGGATGGACAATCCCTCTAAATAGTTCAGGACCACCCAGCAGATTTGATGCGGTTTTCCATAAATAAAGCTTAACCCCTTAGTGACCCGCCTATTTTAGGCCTTAATGACCGAACAATTCTTTTTTTTTTTTTCCCATCGTTGCATTTAAAGAGCCTTTAACTTTTTTATTTTTTCCGTGGACATCGCTCTATGAGGACTATTTTTTTGCGGGATTAGTTGTATTTTTTTTAATGGCACCGTTTTGGGGGACATATAATTTTTTGATCAACTTTTGTTTTGGGGGGGGGGGGGGGATAGAAAAACAGCAATTCTGCCATATTTCCATGCATTTTAAAATTTACGCAATTTACGTGGCAGCGTAAATCACATGTTACCTTTATTCTATGGGTCGGTACGATTACGGCGATACCACATATGTGGAGGTTTTTTATGTTTTACGACTTTTGTACAATAAAAACAAACACTTTTGAACTGAAATGATTTGTTTTTCCATCGTCGCTTTTCAAGAGCCGCCATTTTTTTACTTTTCCATCAATCTAGTTCTATGTGGGCTTGTTTTCTGCGGGACGAGACGTCGTTTTCATTGGTGCTTTTTGTGGGTACATGGGACTTCTTGATTAACTTTTATTATTACTTTTTTGGAGGGCAATGCAAAAAAATAGCAATTCCGCTGTCGTTTTTGTCCATTTTTTTTTTTACGATGTTCACCTTGCGGTTTCAATTTAAAGTTAACTTTATTGTTGGGCCATTACGGTCGCGGCGATACCACACACGAGTACTTTTATTTCTTTTTTTATACTTTTACTAAATAAAACCACTTTTTAATGGAAAAATGTTTCTTTCCTGTAATCTTTATTATGAATTTTTATTTAACATTTATGACTTTTTTATTCCCACTCGGGGACTTCACTACGTGATCTTCAGATCGCTGCTATAATGCTCGATATACCCCTTACACCAGAGCATTATTGCCCGTCAGTGTAAATCTGACAGCCAATCTATTAGGACGTGTCTCTGGCACGTCCTAATAGGTATATAGCCAGGGCAGGACTGGGGGCCCCCCGGGTGCCATGACACCCCATCGGAAGCCCACGATTAGATTTGCGGCCCAACGATGGGCGACACAGGGAGCTCCCTCCCTCTGTAAATGAAATTGACCGCAGCATTTAAGGGGTTAAATAGCTGCGACTGCAGCAAGCTTCGATTGCTACCGTTGGAGCAGGAGTCCGGCGGTCATCAGACAGCGCCCGCTCCAACCTGCCGGGGACACCTGTGCAGGACTTCGACTAGATTGCCGTGAAAAAGGCATATTGGTGGTCACTAAGGGGTTAATCATTGAAATAAAAAGTTCTGCGACTTTGTCTTACGCTTTTATGGGGGGAATTTATTAAGACGGACGTTTCATATGCCAGTCTTAATACAAAGAGCGCTGGAGTAAAATACGCCTGTTAGGTGCCGACCTCTCAATAATTAGGCGCATCTCTGGCCGCCCGTGCGCCAGAAAGGAAAATAGACGCCGGCCATAACGTCGATTACGTCAGTTTCTGGCATAATTTATAGTGAATTTGTCAGGCATTGGATGTCCCCGCCCCCTTCCACTAAGTCCCACCCACTTTATTAAAGCGTTTTTGCGCAGATTGCGACTTTTGTGTTTAATAAATTCCTCACCATTTAAGATCTGTTTGCTGTAACTGAATAGAAACATTCTTTAAAAACTCATTCAGACCTAATACTTCTTGCAGCTGAGAGTTTGCTACAATTGTATGCAATCTAGACAATACTCGGAGGTATGGGGTTGCGGCTTCCTATTACAATAGAAGGGACGGTACAGTTATGGATCCTTTGTAGGACTAATACCCGCTAATGGGGATTGTCGTGGTGTCCGGCATTTTGACAAGAAAATGGTTACATTCAGTGCAATTCTTCACGTAAAATTGGTAACGTTTGTGTGTGACTTACAGCACATCCAGATCACGCTGAGCTGTCATTTACAGCGAGATCTCGCGAGATTACGCTTGCTGTGTTGTAAATCCCTCACAAACATTACCGAAGTGTCGGGATTGTGAATAGACATCATGTCCTTGCTGGAGGTGATGTCTATTCACTGTCAGGACACTTCAGTAACGTTAATATGTGTGTATGTGGCTGCACATAGTGATCTAGTAAGAACACTATGTGCTGTGTAAATGAATGGGGAGAGGTGTATGACGCTGATTGGTCTCTGATTGGTCAGCGTCATACACTCCTCTGTACAACGCCCACTTGGTCAATAGTAAAACACGGCCAGTTGTCCAATAAGAAAGTCATTAGCATAAAACTAACATTGGTCATAACTTGGTGAAAATTTATTGTTTTTCTAAATAAAAACCACGGCTGTAATCTACATTACAGCGCCAATCACATCATGTAGGAGATTAGGGGGCACTTGTATTCACTCACCAAACATCCACACGTCACTCGCAGAGGTAAAGCGCCGGAAGTTAATGGACTCCGGAGCCATCCATTTAATGGGCAGTTTACCTTTGGAAGCTGCAGAACGAGGAAAAAAATAAATAAAAAAAGACAAAATTATTGACTGATTAAAAAAAAAAAAAAAAGCATAAAAACCATTTAGGCCCTTTTCACACTAAGCTTTTTTTGCAGCGGAAACCGCGGCAAAAAACAGCCGAAATTGCCTCCTATTGATTTCAATGGGAGGTGGAGGCGTTTTCCTCCCGCGAGGAACAGAAAAACGCTTGCGGAAAAAAGAAGCGACATGCTCTATCTTGAGGTGTTTTCCGCCTCAAAATCCCCATTGAAATAAATGGGAGACGGAAATAAACGCGTTGGCTGAGGTTTTCGGCAAAAAACTGTCTGTGGAAGAAATAGGAAAAAAAAAAAAAAAAAACACCTAAAAAAACCACGGCAAAACACACATGTGGTGCAAAACCACTTAAAAAAACCGGAGCTGATTTTTCCAGGCAGAATTTTCTGCCGCAAAAAACTCTGTGTGAACAGGGCCTTGCAATGAAATACAAAAATCGGAGAATACAGACACGTTACTCCTCTCTATTTACACCCCTGCGGGACATTTCTGTAACGATTATTTTACTGTTACCTGTACTGGTATAATCATTGTATATGTAAAAGCTCTCAACATGCTACGTAGTTCTATAATAAAAGACGCAGGTCCAGCAAGTTCAACCGCTCTCAATAAGTTACACGTCATTCATTGCTGTATTGGGTGAAAACATTGTTTACAAACCCTGAAAAACATCCTACAGTGGTCCCGCTTATACAGGTGCACGTCCCGTTACAGTGTGAAGGAGTTCTCCCTCGTAACAAGTCGTGCATTTGTCGAGCAGAACATTCTACGGATGGTTTTTCATCCTCTGGATGTGAAAAATAAAGTTTACATTTGTTGACAGCAACCAGAGATCTTGAAAATTGTAAGGAATTGAAACACAATCTCTTAAAAAGTTGCAGTATTTTTTATTAAACAATGATCTACCTTTATTTACAACTGGAAGCCCCCTTTAAATTCTACGATAATATTATACAAGGAAATGCATAAATATCTACAAATTTGCAAGACGAAAACCATTCCCTCCGAGCAGATAAGGCCCTATGCCCACTTCATTCTTTTTCTTCAGGGTGGTAGCCGTTTTTCTGACGGCTAGCACCCTGACCCATTCATTTCAATGGGGCCATGCACACTTCAGGTTTTTTGACGGTCCCGTTGCTCCGTTTCGACAAAAGTAGAGCATGTCCTACTTTGGTCCGAGATTCCGTGACTCTGAGGCCCATGCAAGTCAATGGGGCCGTCAAAAAAACTGAAGGCACACGGAAGGCATCCGTGTGTGACGGAGCCGTAACCTAGCAACGGCCGGGCGGGCAGACAAACATTAGAAATATATTACACTAATCGGCAGCCACTTCTCTCTATCCAGCACTGATAGAGAAAAGGGGCTGCTGATAAAAATAAAATAAAAAGCAGTTCATACGTACCCGGTCGTTGTCTTGGTGACGAGTCCCTCTTCTTCCTCCAGTCCGGCCTTCCTGTATGACACGAAAGTCCATGTGACCGCTGCAGCCTGTGATTGGCTGCAGACGTGACATGGGATGAAACGTCATCCCAGGAGGCCGGACAGGAGGAAAAAGTAGGAAGTTCTGGGTAAGTCTGAACTGATTTTTTTTATTTCATTAGATTTTGCGAGCGCCGAGCATGGTCATTCTTCAGCGCTAGTCACTGTCCAGGGTGCTGAAAGAGTTAACACAGATCAGTGCAGCCCATTAACTCTTTCAGCACCCTGGACAGTACAATGCTCGGCGCTTGGAAACGCGTGCACACAAAGCACACGGATAGCAAAACGGGCACGCGGATAGCAAAACGGGCACGCGGATAGCAAAACGGGCACACGGATAGCAAAACGGGCACACGGATAGCAAAACGGGCACACGGATAGGAAAACGGGCACACGGATAGCAAAACGGGCACACGGATAGCAAAACGGGCACACGGATAGCAAAACGGGCACACGGATAGCAAAACGGGCACACGGATAGCAAAACGGGCACACGGATAGCAAAACGGGCACACGGATCCGTCAAAAACGGCCGATAAAACGGTGAAGGAAGTGTGCACAAGGCCTAACAGGTAGCGTCTATGGCTTTAAGAAATTGTCCCAAATGAGCCCCTTCTCAGAATGAGGCTGGTATAGCAATCAGCTCATCATTTATGTGCAGGTTTCTCAAAGGGTGTCCGGGGTTAGGGAAACATGGCGGCTTTATTTTAAACAGAGCGCCACACCTGTCCATAGGTTGTGTCTGGTACTGCAGCTCATCTCCACTGAAGTGAATAGGGCTGAGATATAATACCACCACCTGTGTGTCCTCACCTTTATAATAAGTACTGTCCTCCATATACCGCGAAAGCCCAAAATCTCCTAACTTGACGCAGTCGGAAGACGAGACCAACACGTTCCTAGCAGCGATATCCCTGATAAATAAAGCATTGCCATTGATATAACATTTTCATACAAATTTTCTAATATTCTCTACCTAATTCTCATGTTTTCAAGACCTCTGCTTGCGGTCCTTTAAAAGGCACTTGCACTGTTGCTTCAAGTGCATGAAAATCTGTCCTGGTCATGTGATAGACGCACAGGTGCTGGGATCGTTTCAGTTATCAGAGGTCTGTCAGTCATGTAACGAACCATCCACCTGTGTCATCACATGACCTGGAAAGATTTTTATCTACTGGAATTAAACAGTGAGCAGCAAGCAAGCAGGGATCTTAAAAACCCATGAATATTTTATACACAAATATAAAAAAACTTTTTATAACTCTTCAAGTTACAAAAAATACATTTTTATTTGCTAAACCGAAATTTCCCTTCAGGGTCTATTCACACTGCAGTGTACGTTCAGCGTATGCGCCAGGTGAGCTCTGCTACATGCACTCAATTCCCTGCAGATTTTTCCGCTACATGTGGATGTCGTTTTCAAAACCCCGTCCACATTCATTGTATTGTACTTTGCGGCGGATTGCGAAACTGATGGAATCCCGCAAACAGCAGAGCTCTGCTACATCCGTCATCCACATAGATATGAAATGGAGCAGCAGGACTCCAACCTCCTCCTCACTGCACGACCGCAGGATGGGGCTCGTGACCCCCGTTCTAGCGATCATTAAAGGTGATAAATGTCCTTTATGTAACAACCCCTTTAAAACCCAAACTAGAGCGCAACCTAAGACAAGGACGTGGGTTGGTCTTTAAAGAGTAACTAAACGTTCAACAATCTTCTAACATATCATAGTGACCTGTCAGAAGTCTTGATTGGTAGGGGTCCGAGGACCGAGACCCCCACCAATCGCTAAAACAAGGCGATAGAAGTGCTCGCGTGAGCGCCAAGCCGCTTGGTTTTGGCTTTTTCCGGAATGCCGATGTAACGGAGTACAGGCTCATAGACTTTCTAGTCAGCCCGTACATCGCTACATTGATTTCCGGAAAAAGCCGAACAGAAACTAAGCGGCACAGCGCTCACACGAGCGCTTGTGCCGCTTCGTTTAGCGATTGGTGGGGGTCTCCGTGCCCGGACCCCCACAAATCAAAACTTCTGATATGTCACTATGACATGTCAGAAGTTTGTTGAACGTTTAGTTACCCTTTACGCCATTATTAATATTTTCCATAAAAAAAAAATCATGCTACATTTTTTCCAAAAGAACACATGCAAGAAAAAACACGTCACTTACACAGAATCACCAGCAGAGGTCACTATTGGCTGGTGATTATTCTAGTCAACACAGAGAATGCAAGGAAGAATTTGCGCGTTACGGTTGAGGGGAGGTTAAGGCTATGTTCACATTGAGTTTTTTGCAGACGGAATTTATGTATCACAATTCAGTTTGGAAGTTTGATGCATATTTTCCTCTCCTTGCACGCCAATTTTCGCAGCGTTTTTTGTCCGTGGCCATTGAGCATCGCGGGAATAAAACGCAGCGAAATACGCTTTCTCCGCCACCCATTGAAATCAATGGGAGGCATTTTCGAAGTCAAAAAACTCTGTGTGAACATAGCCTAAAACTACTTGTAAAAACCGCATGGTAAATGCGTTAGACAGCGGTGGCCCTGCCTCCTTTGCTAAGCCACACCCACTTTAGGAAACTAAAGAGCGTCGGAAAAAGCCCAAATGTCCCAATTTTTGCGACTTGAGTCGTCTGAGAGTTTTCTATGCCGGAAGAGAAGTTGATAAATTCCCCCAAGACGGTTTCATCCCTACATAAGATCAATACGGAACGAGCGGCTGCCCCCAGCGTGGTTATAGGAGTCTAATGTTCTGCTATCCCCTCATATCTACGATTCCTCATCACACATAATACAGCCCATATAACATATCCAGCAAATAGCATCCATAGGATGTGGATGTAACAGAGCGGGACAGCGTGGATTGACCGTTCTCACCTATGTACAAAGCGTTTGCTCTCCAGATAGGCCAGTGCTGTGCTGAGCTGATACGCGTAAAGGATCAGCGACGCCAGATCCAGATTGTATTTTCGGACTTGTAAAAACGACCGCAGCTGGTAATGGATAAAACATTTACAATTAACCATAAAACATAGAACCTCAAATACATCCTTAGCCTGAAATTGCCAGTCTTCTCCATTCACACACAAAGCTGTGTGATTAAAGCTCTGCTGGTTGCCCTTGGAAACAGACAGCGGTTTGGCTCCACCTCGCTGTCAAACGTGATCTAACAGCTTAGCCCTACCTTTCACCTGAGCTCCCACAATGCAGTGCTCTCTGGTGACAAACGCATCAACTTAGCTTTAGACATGAATGGAGAAAAAACAATCATATAATTCAGCATCAGCACAAGTTAAACTAATTATTTGCAGAAGTTAACACACATTTTATCAACATTTATACTGAGAAAACCTGCAGATTGTGGCAGTTTTCCTTTATTGAGCACTTTTAGTTTATGTTTTTGGTAATAGGAATCCAAACCACTTGTGAACACAAACATGAAGCCGGTGGAAATCCCCGAGATCCAGAGCGTCACAATTCTGCTGGTTCTAATTGGAAACGATCAGCAACCTGGCCGATAGAACAACCATAAAAAGCTGAGCTCCTATAATACACGAGGGGGGGGGGGGGGCAGTACTCTTCCTACATCAAATTACTGCTTAGTACCTCAAGTAAAAACGGCTCTGGAGTATAATACAGGATGTAAGTCAGGATCAGTACAGGATAAGTAATGTAATGTATGTACACAGTGACTCCACCAGCAGAATAGTGAGTGCAGCTCTGGAGTATAATACAGGATATAACTCAGGATCAGTACAGGATAAGTAATGTAATGTATGTACACAGTGACTCCACCAGCAGAATAGTGAGTGCAGCTCTGAAGTATAATACAGGATGTAACTCAGGATCAGTACAGGATAAGTAATGTAATGTATGTACACACGACTCCACCAGCAGAATAGTGAGTACAGCTCTGGAGTATAATACAGGATGTAACTCAGGATCAGCACAGGATAAGTAATGTAATGTATGTACACAGTGATTCCACCAGCAGAATAGTGAGTGCAGCTCTGGAGTATAATACAGGATATAACTCGGGATCAGTACAGGATAAGTAATGTAATGTATGTACACAGTGACTCCACCAGCAGAATAGTGAGTGCAGCTCTGGTGTATAATACAGGATATAACACAGGATCAGTACAGGATAAGTAATGTAATGTATGTACACAGTGACTCCACCAGCAGAATAGTGAGTGCAGCTCTGGAGTATAATACAGGATGTAACTCAGGATCAGTACAGGATAAGTAATGTAATGTATGTACACAGTGACTCCACCAGCAGAATAGTGAGTGCAGCTCTGGAGTATAATACAGGATGTAATTCGGGATCAGTACTGGATAAGTAATGTAATGTGTGTACACAGTGACTCCACCAGCAGAATAGTGAGTGCAGCTCTGGAGTATAATACAGGATGTAACTCAGGATCAGTACAGGATAAGTAATGTAATGTATGTACATAGTGACTATACTTTATGTTGAATCATTCTATTTGTATATTGTAAAATGGTGATCAGAGGTGGATGCTTTAAAGTAGCACTCTGAGCTACACTAACACGGGCCACAAAGGGATTGTCAATTTTCTGCTGTTTGTATCCCGTTTAATGCTACATCCCCCTCAGGCCCTGCATTAGGCATAACACAATACCAGTTTTGCCTGGAGTGTTTCTTTTAGCCTTAAATATATTAAAGAGGATCTGTCCCTTATTCTGACAGGTCTATTTTAGTAAATTATTATATTCCCTATGAAACAATTCAGGAGCACTTTTTCTTAGAACTCTACATTGTGCCGTTACTCTGTTATTTCTCCTAGAAACTTAGGACTAAATTAACAACTGGGTGTTACCACTTGGAGGTGTGTCTTTCTACAGATGGACACTGACCAATCAGTGCTGATCGGGAAACACGCCCCTTTCATAAGGTAACAACCAGTTGACAATTTACTCATAAATTTCCAGGAGGAGTAACAGAGGAACGTTGCAGAGTTCTAAGAAAGCATGTTCCAGAATTTTTATTTTATGGGAAATACAAATATTTATTAAAAAATACTTATCAAGAGTGGTGACATGTCCTCTTTAAATGTTTTATTATTTAATAGTCGCCATAGTTTACCTATGGGGTTGGCGTGGGGTGATGGTGACAAACGATCATAACGACGCTGCTTGTTTGTGAGCTGCTGGGAAACTTGAAGGAATTTGGGTCTGATAACATGAACATATCGTACAAAATGCAATTCCCCAACATACTATCCCAGATATCTCCAAACCTGTACATGACTACGCCAGGCTTACCTCCCCGAGCGTACACAGCTCCATGATTATCCAGACCGGGTTCTCGGTGATCACCCCAATCAATTTCACAATATGCGGATGATCAAACTGGCGCATCGTTACTGCAGAGAGAAGACGCCGATTAATAACCCATCATGCAACGTCTCGGTAGCAGTATAGCCTGCAGGTCAGAGTGGTAACACATGATATGATCTTGTAGTGCATCCACACTAGCGGGTCGAGTTCCTTACGCAGCCCCATGCACCCTCCCTCCCCCCGCAGTCGCTCTGTAAGGCACAGATGGTTTATTTAATAAAATTTCAGCCTATGGCACCTACAGCGACGAGAGGACATTGAAACATCAAGGCAGCAGCTTCCAACAGTGGAAAACAGTCATTTTGTCACTACAGATCAGGATGCGGTCGATCAGTAGAGTATCTGGCGCATCTTCAGGCCAGGATTCCATGGTGACGAGACATTGCCCGATCATTGTTCTACTAGGTGATCAGCTGCGGCCAGAAGCGTCTGGTACAAAGTCACGCCGTTATAGAATAAACATGTACGATCTTCCGATTTGATGTCAATAAAGCTAAACCAGTCATCAATTCCTCATCGTTTCCATCATCTTCGCTTGTTGACATTGCGGCCAATTAAAAATTCACAACATCCGCACATGAAAATCTCATGTTTATGGCCATCTTAAAGGGGGTGTCTAACCAAAGAGGCGGCGCTGGTTAGCGGCTCTCTGCTCTCAACCTCCCTCCAAGATGTCTGTATGTGCTAATAGGGCATATGGAAGGGCTTGTCGATATGAGACAGCCTCTTGACCCCTTCCTGCACAGCGCCATAATAGTACATCGTGAGGAGCGGGTAGTTACCACACCACTCCGTACTATTATGGCGCAGTGATGTCACGGGTTAAGGAGTTGTCACAGCACCATGTGCAGCGGGAGTCCACTGTAACAAAGTTATACTTATGTGTGAGCGTGGGGCAGGGGAGCAGCATGACGCACCGGCTTTCCCCATGAGTGGGCGAGGGGCAGCAGGACGTGAAGGCTTTACCTATATATGGGCAGGGGGCAGCAGAACCAATAGGCTCTCTCTATGTGTGGGCGTGGGGCAGCATGACGCACAGGCTTTCCCTATTTTTGGGCAGCAGCACCCACAGTCTCTGTTTATGTGTGGGCGGAGCCAGCAGAACCAACAGGCTTTCCCTATGTGTGGGCGGAGCCAGCAGAACCAACAGGCTATTTGCGGGCGGGGGGCAGTGAGTGACAGTCTTTCCTGTATGAGTGTGAATACAGATATAGCTGTCAATCAGTGATTAGGACCGCCCATTGGACTCCTAAACCCCAAATGAGTGGAGGTTTAAATGAATAATCCCCAAGTTATACTGAATCTTTTGCTACAAAAATATATAAATCCTCCCCCCTCTGTCGCCTGCACATTGGTCCGCATTGTCAACAGGACAGGTCCACACCTTTGTATGAAAATATAAGGAATCAAATCATAGAAAACGATATATCCCGAAGCTCAGCCCCTCCCCCCTTATCCTGCCCTCAGATAGGGAACAGACAAATCCACCTTAAACCCAGAAGATATAAAATACGGGCTGTCTGTGTGACACGGGAGGTAGCGGGATAATCCTCGGAGGAGACGTAAGCGGCGGTCTCTGCAGAGGCTCCGGACGGTCAATTAGTTCTCATTAATCACTTTTTAATTCCGGAACGTTCAGCCAGAGCAGGATGATGGGGGTTTTATCACTAAGCTATGAAGATAACGCAGCTTTAAATACTTCTGCACCTGTCCTTACAAAGCTGACACGTCTGCAGCGAGGGGCGGACGCAGAAACCGCACAAAATAATCCCCACTAATGTAAATCCTCTAAGAATTAAAAGTTCCAGTAAGTTCAGATAATAAAAAAAGAAAATGTTCCAGAAAACCTTTGCAAAATAGTGCAGTCCCTCTATTACTCCCTGTTATCAGTTTAGGCTGGGGAGAGACCAAGGCCCCATGCACCCGCTAATCTGCGGGTGAATTGCGGCACCATTCATTTCAATGGGCCCATGCACACGTCCGACACGAAAATCCCGGTCGTGCACATGCTATGGTCGTGTGCATGAGGCCTAAGGGTCCTTTAACAGCGGCCAATATCGACGATAAAAACGAGTGCGATCAATGAGACATCGTGCTGATCGGCGCCCGTTTGCTCCTTTCTCTACTGTTCTATGTTATCAGCCTTTTAGGGCTGGCGAGAGGCCTCTCTGCCCTTCATAATCATTACTTTATGTCACCAACCGAGATGAGAACTTCCAGAAAAACGTAGCGATCACTTTATACATTTTAAAGGGAACCGGTCACTAGATTTTAGGGCACTGAACCCCCAGAATGTCGGTATATTGCGGGGGGAATAGCGTCCTAAACGTGTCCCTCTAAAAACGGTCCGTTCTAGCAAAAGGTTATAATCAGCGTGCGCTATATGTAAATGACCAGAGTCCGGAGGCCTCCTGCACATGCTCAGATGAAGCCGCGGCCGTCACACCCGGACTCCTCTCCGGACTCATTAAAATGGCCAAACAGATGAAGACTCTCCTCTTAGACCCTGACAAATGCCTGCGTGGCACCTTCACACCACGACAAGCGCAGCGGGTGGAGACGTGTCCGTAGATAAATACCACACCGCTTTATGGAAAAGGAAGGGCACAGAATAAGGTGAGAAAACTTACAGGCCTCTTGTAAGAACTTCTCCCTCACACTGTCCGATGTGCAGTTCTTACACGTTTTGATTGCGACCGCCATGGCTGGATTCTCCTGGGGGGGGTAAAGCAAATATATAAGGGGTGTGAGTGACTGGAGTTACCAATTGGTGGGGGTCTCCGTGCTCGGACCCCCACAAATCAAAACTTCTGACATGTCACATTACACTCTAAAGGGTTTTTTACATAAGTAATAAATGTATGATCGCTGGGACCCCCACCACCCTAGAACCGGGGGGGGGGGTCCAGTAATTGAACGGAGCAGTGGTGGAGCGGCCCCCCATATCTAGTGACCGGTCGGGATCCCAGCGATCAAGAATTTATCACCTATCCTGTGGGTACGTAGTAAAATGTCCTTTATGGGAAATCTCCTTTAGGCCCTGTTCACACTGAGTTTTTTTGCTGCGAAAACTGGGGCAAAAATTGCCTCCCATTGATATCAATGGGAGGTCGAGACGTTTTTTTCCTGCGAGCAAAAAAAAAAAAAAAAAAAACGCTTGCGGAACAAAGAAGCAACATGCCCTATCTGGAGGAGTTTTCCACCTCAAAAACCCCATTTGACAATGGTAGAGGGAAAAAAATAACGCCGCGAACGGCCGCAGCGGGTTTTGACGCGTTTTATGGCAAAAGCCGCAAGCGTTTTTTTCCTTTGCCTGCTGAAGAAAGAGGTCAAGAAACGTGTAAAAAAACGCCTGTGGTGCAAAACCACTTAAAAAAAAACCGGAGCGGAATCTTCAGGTAGAATTTTCTGCCTGCAAAAAAAACTCAGTGTGAACAGCGCCTTATAAGGGCTATTATTTTTTTTGTATAAGTCCTAAAACGTTCTAGTAAACTTTGTGTTTTAATACCTCACATTCCTATTAAAATCCAGAGGCTGAAACCCCATACGGAGCTAATGCTTCTCACAGCTGAGTATTTGCTACAATTTGATCATGTTGAGCTGAACAGACTGATTACATTTTAGCAAACTACAAGAGCGAGAGCGGTCCTGCTGATGTGTTCAGATCACAGAGGATTGTCTAGACTGGATACAATTGTAACAAACTCTCAGCTGTGAGAAATATTTGATTTGTACAAGTTCTCCGTGGTTAAGTATTTGCACTTTTTACAATATCCAGAATAACTTTATGAAGCAAATACACAAAAGCTTGATTTCCTAATCCATAGTAACAAAAGGAATGTGGCAGAATTTCTAAGACTCAGGAGCTGCGCTCGTGTCATGAAAAGTCTCACAGTACTACAATCCATATCCTCTGACAGTAGGACTACTACTGACCACGTCCACTTACCGGGCTCATGTAGACTCCTTGGTGCACATCTCCAAACTGTCCTTCCCCTATACACCGTCCTAGCTCAATCCGATCCCTCTGGATCTCGTAGTCGCCCGCTATAAAGACAGTTGGGTAACTTATTACAGGTACGAGAGAAGCGGCATCAGCCGATATACAGGACACGTGCCAAGGACATCAGGGAATCACACAGGGACTAGATACACCACCACATCAAGGTTCATATAAAGATATCGTATAAAAGTTCTGCAACTTTTAAACAGACTTTGTATTGCAATTCCTCACCATCTTCAAGACCTCTGCTAGCTGTTGTTGAATGCAAACATATGTTGTATACATAAAATGACTAAACCGTGTCCTGTCTTAGTCCTGCTCACACAAAGTTGCAAGGCTCGTTAGACGAGAGCTCCGATACACTGTAACGAGTCCTACAGCTGTGTGAGCGGCACATTAACAGGATGCACTTCCAGTATGAATGGTTTGTGCTCACTGACAGCAAGCAGATTTTGAAAATGGAACACAAAGTATATCAAAAAGTTGCAAAACTTATTATTACACAGCAATTATGCATTTTGGAGAACAAATTTAAGTTACAGTTCAGCATTAGTCATTTCTGGCATGTCATCGGTGGGGGTCCAGGACCAAATAACGGTGACCCTTTATAATACTACTAAATCCTCTACCACAAGAAAACCACAGGAAGAAACATTCACTGCACCAATCACAAGCTACACCCCTGCAGGCCAAAACGGTGGATCCACAGAGCTGGCAATCTATAATCACCGACAGCAGATTAATAAATGGATTTACAATGAGACGTTCCTCCATAATGTAAATGTACAGCCTTCATTTTCTTTATCTAAATGGATATAATTCGGTCTGCCTGAAGCCACCACTAGAGGGAGCTAAGAAGGTTAGTGTATAGTATATTATGGAGTATAAACCGTATGAAATTAGCTCCCCCTAGTGGTGGCTGCAGGCAGAAAGGATTTTATTATACATCTACATGCAGAGGATTTGGGGCTCTGTATCTGAACGCTGTAAAGATCTTAATAAATGAATCAGCACGGAATTAAGGACCTACAAACAAAAGGATGACATAAAGGTGGAGATTCCCTTTAATTAAGTGGAGATGTGCCGTATGCGAAGACCGAGCTCCCGAGAAGTAACGGCGCTGTCGTCTGATAGACTTCATATAGTGGGCTACTCCACTCGAGCCACATGATGTGACTTTTGACACCCGGGTATTTACCCTGCTGCTGCACCGCATTCACTTCTATTAGGTGTGATGTTGTGCGTACGTACGTGTGGCGCTGCGCCAAAGTTGTCAACGGTGAGTTCTCTGCAGCGACTCTACTATGATTTGTGGCTTAATGTAATTACTAAAACCAAGCAAGTGGGGGAGGGGAAGCAACATACATAAATTCAGACCGCACTGCACACACTGCAAGCACAAGCCACACCCAGAGCAGTTACCTTCATCTAATCCATAGCTTTCTGATTGGCATTTAGAGAAGGAATAGAAAACAATCTACCTTAACACAATGAACATTACATAGAATAAGGAAACATGTAAAACATGACATCACCATCCAAACGGCAACAGAAAGAAATAAAATGCTGTGTTTTATGCTCTAGTCACACATAGAGCTGCAGTCAGAATTGTGATGGCTTCCTGTTACCAGAGTGCAGTGGATTGTGGGATCTAGGCTGTTAGGTTGAATGTTTGACAGCGAAGTGTCGCTTCACTGTAGCAGAATTGTGAATGCAGCTCTGGATGTGACTAGAGTACACATGATGTAACTCAAACAGTTCACAAAAAGTAAAAATATTTGTAAAGGTTTTTAGTGTTTAGATTAAGGCCCTGTTCACACGGCGGATTTTGGGTTGCAGGTCCCGCCGCAAAATTATTTCCGCTGCGGGAAAAAAATCAGCTAGTGGGAAAAAGAAGCGTCTGACTGCCATTGAAATGAATAGGAGGCTGAATGCGCTGCAAAAAATTTCCCCCGTGTGAACATACCCTAAATGTTCACTACGAAATGTAGTTAAAAGTGGTGATCCATCTAGAAGGGGGTTTTCCAGCCTTATGTGAACAAAGCTTTATCATTGTTTAATAAAAATATCAGTGTTACAATTCTCTCCCATTTTAAAATCTCTGCTTGCTGTCATTCAATCAAAACAGGCTGAAATACCGGTCTTGCTAAAACCGCTGCAGTTTGATACAATGTATCAGTGTAGGTAAGAGCTGGAGGCCAGGACAGGGGATTGAGCTGCTGCTGTGTTTAGCTCACAAAGGATTACAGCACGAATACATTGTGTCAAATCCTCAAGGAGTCAGGTTCCCATTCACTGATGGCAAGCATAGATCTTAAAAATTAGAAAAAAATGGAAAGAAAATATATTCGTGAGTTGAACAACTTTTCATTATAAAGGCAACACTTTATTTTCATTCAACTGGAGAGAATTCCTTTACAGAATACGCCCCAATGAATCGCATGCATTTGATCTGCACCTTATAGCATTTAAAGGGGTACTCCGCTTTGGACAATCTCTACTGGTTAGAAGGTCCCGTGACAATAAGCTGATCACAAAGTGTCTTTCTGCCGGGACCTCCAGTGATCAGCTGTGATCTGTGGGGAAACCTGTCAGTAAGTGTTCAATTTCCCAGCAGCGCCACCACATGGGGAAATTAAGCATTACGCAGGGTCCATTCATATCAATGTGTTGTCTGTGTAATACAGGACAGGGCAGGTCCTCCAGAGAGAGAGCGCGAGACGCTCTATGTAACCTGTCTCTACCAAGAGATGGGGATCCTGAACAGAGGACCCCCCGCTATTAACCCAGAAATCACTAACAATGGGAATGGGTTTTCTAAACTGGACAACTTATTTAGGATTTATGAGGAAATGATAAACATTATGTAAGGTCAGAAGCCGCTTTAATATTCAGTCAGTTATCCCAGACTGCTGATCTACAATGCGCGGCTCTCCGGATTTAGCAAAACTACAACTCCCAGAATGCCCTGACAGCCCTTGGCATGCTGGGAATTGAAGTTGTGCAACATCTTGGGTGTCTCGGTTTGGCGATCTCTATGTCAGCAGCACGGGCTGGACGTCAGCACTTACTGGAAGGCATGGTGTACGTATCTTCTTCATCTATAATCTCTGCATAGTCATCGGTTTCTGCAAAAAATAAAATCCGACATCTTAACAATTGTAGTGAAACAGGAGTCACCGCAAACACCAAAAACATCAACCCCCGGACAGCGAGAGACGGCAGATTCTGATATTACTCAGACTTGATTATTGATTCGCAGCAATTATCACACTTATTTGGGATATCATGTGACGCTAAGTAAGCTCTATTCACATCCAGAGCTGCAGTCAAATAGCGCTGGGTTTCCTCTTCGTGAGAACCTGCAGCCCCCTGTTCGTTTTAGGGTTGTTCCGATCACATAGAGGACATATCGCTAGGACCACCACCAATCCTGAGACAGAAGGATGCAGAGAAATACTATCCCTCTCAGAATCCTGAGGGTCCGGGCAGTCGGACCCCACCGATCAGCAAGCAATGTGATATCCTAATGATATGCCATTACTTTCTGTGATGTGAATAACCCTAAAAGAGCATACCCTGCTGTGGTGCATTGTGGGAGCTGTAACGTCATGAACTGCACTACAGGAACACTACACCACCCACAATGCACTGCAGCAAAAATGAAGTGCATTATATTTCAGGTAAGCAGTTATCTGAAAGCACAGTAGGATTAGGTTTCAAGCAGTAGCAAGGAAAATTGTGAATGCAGCTCTGGATGTGATTGGAGTATAAGACCATGTAATGTAGTAAAAAGTAACTCGACATTCTAAGTGGATTTAACTTGATGTGAGGGATGGTCTGGCTCTTGAGATTGGGGTGGGGGTTAAGGGAATATTCCCTATTAATAATTTCAGAGCTGCAGGAGGCCAAGGAGACAATAAATTGCAATGCGCAAATTACGTTGCATTGAATTCCCCATTGCCTGCAGCCCGGGCGCCAATATTGCTACAACTTGGCAACATTATTACTTAGGGTCAGGGAGATGCCGTAGCCATGTGTCATCCGTAGTGGACAGGAATCGGCCAGGAGGATCTCGCAGCACGTGCTGAAGATCCTGTGTGGTCACCCGATGTACGAAAAAACTGTTGCTAAGCAACAGCGCAGTAATAAGTATGAATTCACATGGGAATGTCTGGTTCTCACTAGTTTCCCTTTAAAGGGGTATTCTGACCTAGAGGTGGGGCCCCCACTTTTCTGATATAACTTTGTCATCGGAATGCCCCTTTAAGTTTAGAGATTCTGGCCAATATCACCTATTATATACCAGGGCAATAGCCTACAGGTTACGCAGGTGTTTGTATTCTCCATCTATAGATCTCACGTTGGACCATGCGCAGTCCACTACTCTACAGTAAGTGATGCAGGAGATACAGGGTCGGTGTGCCATGTGCAGAGCGTGGTGTTAGTGCCAATGTGGGCAGTTCTGGAGAGCAGGAGACAGGACACAACCAAGACAAATGGAAGAAGACGACGACATGATGAAAGTGCAGGTATTACCGTCCCCACTAAACTCCTCTGCGGGTCCAGGGTGCATGCAAGAAAAGAGCGGAGAGAAGCGTGAGCAAAAATAATGCACGGCTCATACATAGAAAAGATTATTTGCAACCATTTGTTACGTTATTATAATGCATCACGTCAGTTATCAGGTCTAAAAACAACCAGCCGGCATCAGAAACAACAACATGCAGCAAGCAGCGCCAACCCAGATCAGAGGGTGAGGCCAGCACTCAATGACTGGGACTGCGTGGATTTAGGTAATGTTTTCTTACCATTTACAATCAGGTGGCCTCCTAGAATTTCATTTACGGAGGAACTAACCTATACTGCTCATCCTGCGCTTCCTGCTTCATGAATAGAATTCCAGAAGTACGGTGCACACTGACACAAAGGCACCACAATAAAGTAGAGGATATGTCAGTGCAGATTTATATGTCATTTAAAGGGCAGGGAAAGCTGGACGACCTCTGAATAGAACATTAAGAGACTTGTACAAGCAGTCAGCCCCAGTATGTGAAGGCAAACATCAGCTTTGGTGACACGTGTGAATATCACAGATCGGTGAGACCTGGAACAATCCGTGCCGCATTTTTTACCATTTTTAAATTCTGAGATTGCAGCCAGCAGTGTAAAGAATGGAGGTTTTCAATGCGGTTCCATTCATTACACTGTGCAAAAGAGAAACAAGGTTTTATTATTTCACAACTAAACAGAAGACACACAATACAATATAAACAATATGAAGCTGCTAGAAAACAAAATCCAAACCCAATAATAAAATGGAACCATTTGCCTCGGGGTCTCATGTGACCCTCTCCGCTCTGGCAGAAAGACCTCAGAGAGGAGCAAATAATTTGCAGCACTTGATTGGCATCTTGAGGCGGCATTGAGGGGTTGTACCATCTGGACCACCCATTCTGTAAATAAGGATGAGCTGGTGATTAGAGCTGATCGCCCGGGGAAGCTGGACATTTCTCCTGCTGCAGCCCCTGCAGGAGAAACGTGGTATTACATGGCGCACATTCCAATTGATCATAAATAGGGCACTCAAACAGGGGTTATATAATGAAAAGGTGTCCTATATCATGGCCTTACTATAGAATTGCTCGAGTCTCTCACGGTGAACGTTCTTACAGTTGGCGACTAATCGATCGTCATTCGCCACTTTCTACTTGAGTCTGTGCCACGTTGATGGATATCATGGTATTTGGTCCCCTTTACTTATATTGCATCAGATTAGCGGTCTGCCCACTACAGACATGCATCAGCCCCCCGGCCAAATTTAGTTAAATGACATTGACTGTAACACGAAGGCGAACTGCAATTAACAAATTGGCACCAATGAGAAAGATGGCGGTCATTAAACGTGCACGACACCCGGGATAAGAGGGTCAATTTCACTAATATTTATCATGTGAAATCAAGTGCAACTATCTCATTAGAGAGAGAAGAGAATCAGATTACTCACAAAATGTTCCTAGAGTTCTTCCCATCTTATAACGTGATCGCATACCAGGATGTGCCATTACTTTGTGATTGTTGGGGGTCGGAACTTTGGGATCCTTAGCGATCCGTAAAATGGAGTGGCCGGAGCGCTGAATCCCCTTCCATGTTTTCCCTGCACTGTGGCGCTCTCGGTCACCCCACTGAACAGGGAGCTGCAGACAGGCCGAGGAAATATCCTTCCTGGACACACAAGAGTCCATTGAAATTAGGACAACGGGACTCTCAGAAATTAAAATTGCTTTCTAATGGGGGTGGGGTGTGTCAAAAAAGTATGATAAATAAAGTGTACCTGATGCCTGTACATAGTGGAGGGGGGCAATAAAAGGGTTGTATACAATTAGGTAACTCTGGTCTTTGGACGGTGTATGTCATTCATGTGAGCTGCAATACCAGAGACAACCCATACGAGAGGAGTGGCGCTGTTTATGGGAAAAAAAATTAAAAACTCTAATGTTATACAAGTCCTTGGCCCTAACCATTTATGAAATCATTAATGCTGGCCAGTCAGGGTAGAATCTGCTCGTGTAGTAGGAATTATAAGATCACTTTGGTCCCTGGGATCACATGAATGTTTGCTGACCTGTTGGCCACTGTCTTTATCACCTTCATAAACCTTTCCTTTTGCTTGGAGTAGGTCCAGGACAGGTATGAGCAGCTGCTAGTGCCAACAAGACATGTGTCTATTCCATGGGCATTATGTGGGTCCATCGTGCATGTTAGACGGGGGAGATCGCGGACCCCAATATTAATCATGTTTTCGGCACATAACACTAGTGGCGCACACTCTGAATCACACACATGCAGCTGTAGTGGGGGACGTCACCATCCCTGCGAATTAGTATGCAACCAAAAGCCGCGCGAGTACCCTTTGGTGAAGACTCATGAGAGCAGAGGATGAAGGGTAGAAAACACTTGGATTTGTGGGCTCTGGGCAGAAAGGGCGAGGAACCTTCACACAAACACAAATCAGACAGGAGAGAAAAGAGATGAGGTGCAGAGTGTTAAAGAGGTTGTCCAGAATTAGAAAAATATGGCTGCTTGCTTCTAAAAAGAGCGCCACTCCTCTCCACAGGTTGTGTGTAGCATTGCATCTGAGCCCTAGTTACTTCAATCTCCAATGTACAAGAATATAACTACTATAATACTGCCCCCTATATACAAGAATATAACTACTAGAATTCCACCTCCTATATATTAGAATATAACTACTATAATACTGCCCCCTATCTACAAGAATATAACTACTATAATACTGCTCCTATATACAAGAATATAACTACTATAATACTGCCCCCGATATACAAGAATATAACTACTAGAATTCCACCTCCTATATATTAGAATATAACTACTATAATACTGCCCCCTATCTACAAGAATATAACTACTATAATACTGCTCCCTACATACAAGAATATACAAGAAGAGAAAAGATGGGATCCAGCGCTGAGTCAAGTTTAAAATGGATTTTCTGTTCCAAGTTTATTGGCATGGGTTAAAAGGAAGTCCAGTTGTATAGGTCCTGGGTGTGTGAGAAAGTGGAGGCAATGTCCTCGGGGCCTACGCGTTTCGGACGACTGCCGCGTCCTTAAACTTGGCTGTAGCCAAGTTTAAGGACGCGGCAGTCGTCCGAAACGCGTAGGCCCCGAGGACATTGCCTCCACTTTCTCACACACCCAGGACCTATACAACTGGACTTCCTTTTAACCCATGCCAATAAACTTGGAACAGAAAATCCATTTTAAACTTGACTCAGCGCTGGATCCCATCTTTTCTCTTCTTGCTAGCCCACCGTGTGCCGACACGAGGATCCGAGTGCTATCCACAAACACACAGGAGTGTGTCAGGTGAGCTGGAGGTTCCCTCCCCAATTTCCATTGTATACAAGAATATAACTACAATAATACTGCCCCCTATATACAAGAATATAACTACTATAATACTGCCTCCTATATACAAGAATATAACTACTATAATACTGCCCCCTATATACAAGAATATAACTACTATAATACTGCCCCTATATACAAGAATATAACTACTATAATACTGCCCCCTATATACAAGAATATAACTACTATAATACTGCTCCCTATATACAAGAATATAACTACTATAATACTGCTCCTATATACAAGAATATAACTACTATAATACTGCCCTCTATATACAAGAATATAACTACTATAATGCTGCCCCCTATATACAAGAATATAACTACTATAATACTGCCCCTATATACAAGAATATAACTAGTATAATACTGCCCCTATATACAAGAATATAACTAGTATAATACTGCCCTCTATATCCAAGAATATAACTACTATAATACTGCCCCTATATACAAGAATATAACTACTATAATACTGCTCCCTATATACAAGAATATAACTACTATAATACTGCCCCTATATACAAGAATATAACTACTATAATACTGCCCCTATATACAAGAATATAACTAGTATAATACTGCCCCTATATACAAGAATATAACTAGTATAATACTGCCCTCTATATCCAAGAATATAACTACTATAATACTGCCCCTATATACAAGAATATAACTACTATAATACTGCTCCTATATACAAGAATATAACTACTATAATACTGCCCCTATATACAAGACTATAACTACTATAACACTGCCCCTATATACAAGAATATAACTACTATAATACTGACCCCTATATACAAGAATATAACTACTATAATACTGACCCCAATATACAAGAATAGAACTACTATAATACTGCTCCCATATACACAAGAATATAACTACTATAATACTGCTCCGTATACACAAGAATATAACTACTAGAATACTGCCCCCTATATACAAGAATATAACTACTATAATACTGCCCCTATGTACAAGAATATAACTACTATAATACTGCCCCTATGTACAAGAATATAACTACTATAATACTGCCCCCTATATACAAGAATAGAACTACTATAATACTGCTCCTGTATACAAGAATATAACTACTATAATACTGCCCCCTATATACAAGATTATAACTACTATAATACTACTCCCTATATACAAGAATATAACTACTATAATACTGCCCCTATATACAAGAATATAACTACTATAATACTACTCCCTATATACAATATAACTACTATAATACTGCCCCTATATACAAGAATATAACTACTATAATACTACTCCCTATATACAAGAATATAACTACTATAATCCTGCCCCTATATACAATATAACTACTATAATCCTGCCCCTATATACAATATAACTACTATAATCCTGCCCCTATATACAAGAATATAACTACTATAATACTGCCCCCTATATACAAGAATATAACTACTATAATAATGCTCCTATATACAAGAATATATCTACTATAATACTGCCCCAATATACAAGAATATAACTACTATAATACTGCCCCTATATACAAGAATATAACTACTATAATACTGCCCTCTATATACAAGAATATAACTACTATAATACTGCTCCCTATATACAAGAATATAACTACTATAATACTGCCTCTATATACAAGAATATAACTACTATAATACTGCCCCTATATACAAGAATATAACTACTATAATACTGCCTCTATATACAAGAATATAACTACTATAACACTGCCCCTATATACAAGAATATAACTACTATAATACTACCCCTATATACAAGAATATAACTACTATAATACTGCCTGCTATATACAAGAATATAACTACTATAATACTGCCCCCTATATATAGGAATATAACTACTATAATACTGCCTCCTATATACAAGAATATAACTACTATAATACTGCCCCCTATATATAGGAATATAACTACTATAATACTGCCCATATATACAAGAATATAACTATAATACTGCCCCTATATACAAGAATATAACTATAATACTGCCTCTATATACAAGAATATAACTACTATAATACTGCCCCTATATACAAGACTATAACTACTATAATACTGCCCCTATGTACAAGAATAAATATAACTACTATAATACTGCCCCCTATATACAAGAATATAACTACTATAATACTACCCCTTATATACAAGAATATAACTACTATAATACTGCCCCTATATACAAGAATATAACTACTATAATACTGCCCCTATATACAAGAATATAACTACTATAACACTGCCCCCTATATACAAGAATATAACTACTATAACACTGCCTCCTATATACAAGAATATAACTACTATAATACTGCCCCTATATACAAGAATATAACTACTATAATACTGCTCCTATATACAAGAATATAACTACTATAATACTGCCCCCTATATACAAGAATATAACTACTATAATACTGCCCCCTATATACAAGAATATAACTACTATAATACTGCCCCCTATATACAAGAATATAACTACTATAATACTGCCTCCTATATACAAGAATATAACTACTATAATACTGCCCCTATATACAAGAATATAACTACTATAATTCTGCTCCTATATACAAGAATATAACTACTATAATATTGCCCCTATATACAAGAATATAACGACTATAATACTGCCCCCTATATACAAGAATATAACTACTATAATACTACCCCTATATACAAGAATATAACTACTATAATACTGCCCCCTATATACAAGAATATAACTACTATAATACTGCCCCTATATACAAGAATATAACTACTATAATACTACCCCTATATACAAGAATATAACTACTATAATACTGCCCCCTATATACAAGAATATAACTACTATAATACTGCCTCCTATATACAAGAATATAACTACTATAATACTGCCCCCTATATACAAGAATATAACTACTATAATACTGCCCCTATATACAAGAATATAACTACTATAATACTGCCCCTATA
>NW_027463076.1:0-35070 GCF_050947455.1 Rhinoderma darwinii
GGACCACTGTGTTTGACTTCTCTGGATGTTTCCCAGGCGAGTTATTGACAAGTAAATCCTAGACGCTCGATCTTGGTTATTTTCGCTTTCGCGGCTGGCAGTAAAAGAACCATGTTTCTGTGAATAACTCCTGAACCGTAAGTCCTAGACGCTCGCTCTTGGCTGCATTCGATTCAGCTCGTGGCAGCCAGTCTAAAAAACACTATCTTGGACTTCTCTGCATGTTTCCCAGGCGAGCAATTGGCAGCATGTTCAGAACCATGTTTCTGTGAATAACTCCTGAACCGTAAGTCCTAGACGCTCGCTCTTGGCTGCATTCGATTCAGCTCGTGGCAGCCAGTCTAAAAAACACTATCTTGGACTTCTCTGCATGTTCCCAGGCGAGCAATTGGCAGCATGTTCAGAACCATGTTTCTGTGAATAACTCCTGAACCGTAAGTCCTAGACGCTCGCTCTTGGCTGCATTCGATTCAGCTCGTGGCAGCCAGTCTAAAAAACACTATCTTGGACTTCTCTGCATGTTTCCCAGGCGAGCAATTGGCAGCATGTTCAGAACCATGTTTCTGTGAATAACTCCTGAACCGTAAGTCACAGACGCTCGCTCTTGGCTGCATTCGATTCAGCTCGTGGCAGCCAGTCTAAAAAACACTATCTTGGACTTCTCTGCATGTTCCTAAGGCAAATGTTTCTAAAGCTAATTCTTGAACCGTAAGTCCTAGACGCTCGATCTTGGCGGCATTCGTCTCAGCGCCTGGCAATTAGTATAGGAGCACTGTGTTTGACTTCTCTGGATGTTTCCCAGGCGAGTTTATTGACAAGTAAATCCTAGACGCTCGATCTTGGTTATTTTCGCTTTCGCGGCTGGCAGTAAAAGAACCATGTTTCTGTGAATAACTCCTGAACCGTAAGTCCTAGACGCTCGCTCTTGGCTGCATTCGATTCAGCTCGTGGCAGCCAGTCTAAAAAACACTATCTTGGACTTCTCTGCATGTTTCCCAGGCGAGCAATTGGCAGCATGTTCAGAACCATGTTTTCTGTGAATAACTCCTGAACCGTAAGTCCTAGACGCTCGCTCTTGGCTGCATTCGATTCAGCTCGTGGCAGCCAGTCTAAAAAACACTATCTTGGACTTCTCTGCATGTTCCTAAGGCAAATGTTTCTAAAGCTAATTCTTGAACCGTAAGTCCTAGACGCTCGATCTTGGCGGCATTCGTCTCAGCGCCTGGCAATTAGTATAGGAGCACTGTGTTTGACTTCTCTGGATGTTTCCCAGGCGAGTTATTGACAAGTAAATCCTAGACGCTCGATCTTGGTTATTTTCGCTTTCGCGGCTGGCAGTAAAAGAACCATGTTTCTGTGAATAACTCCTGAACCGTAAGTCCTAGACGCTCGCTCTTGGCTGCATTCGATTCAGCTCGTGGCAGCCAGTCTAAAAAACACTATCTTGGACTTCTCTGCATGTTTCCCAGGCGAGCAATTGGCAGCATGTTCAGAACCATGTTTCTGTGAATAACTCCTGAACCGTAAGTCCTAGACGCTCGCTCTTGGCTGCATTCGATTCAGCTCGTGGCAGCCAGTCTAAAAACACTATCTTGGACTTCTCTGCATGTTTCCCAGGCGAGAAATTGGCAGCATGTTCAGAACCATGTTTCTGTGAATAACTCCTGAACCGTAAGTCCTAGACGCTCGATCTTGGCGGCATTCGTCTCAGCGCCTGGCAATTAGTATAGGAGCACTGTGTTTGACTTCTCTGGATGTTTCCCAGGCGAGTTATTGACAAGTAAATCCTAGACGCTCGATCTTGGTTATTTTCGCTTTCGCGGCTGGCAGTAAAAGAACCATGTTTCTGTGAATAACTCCTGAACCGTAAGTCCTAGACGCTCGCTCTTGGCTGCATTCGATTCAGCTCGTGGCAGCCAGTCTAAAAAACACTATCTTGGACTTCTCTGCATGTTTCCCAGGCGAGCAATTGGCAGCATGTTCAGAACCATGTTTCTGTGAATAACTCCTGAACCGTAAGTCCTAGACGCTCGATCTTGGCGGCATTCGTCTCAGCGCCTGGCAATTAGTATAGGAGCACTGTGTTTGACTTCTCTGGATGTTTCCCAGGCGAGTTATTGACAAGTAAATCCTAGACGCTCGATCTTGGTTATTTTCGCTTTCGCGGCTGGCAGTAAAAGAACCATGTTTCTGTGAATAACTCCTGAACCGTAAGTCCTAGACGCTCGCTCTTGGCTGCATTCGATTCAGCTCGTGGCAGCCAGTCTAAAAAACACTATCTTGGACTTCTCTGCATGTTTCCCAGGCGAGCAATTGGCAGCATGTTCAGAACCATGTTTCTGTGAATAACTCCTGAACCGTAAGTCCTAGACGCTCGATCTTGGCGGCATTCGTCTCAGCGCCTGGCAATTAGTATAGGAGCACTGTGTTTGACTTCTCTGGATGTTTCCCAGGCGAGTTATTGACAAGTAAATCCTAGACGCTCGATCTTGGTTATTTTCGCTTTCGCGGCTGGCAGTAAAAGAACCATGTTTCTGTGAATAACTCCTGAACCGTAAGTCCTAGACGCTCGCTCTTGGCTGCATTCGATTCAGCTCGTGGCAGCCAGTCTAAAAAACACTATCTTGGACTTCTCTGCATGTTTCCCAGGCGAGAAATTGGCAGCATGTTCAGAACCATGTTTCTGTGAATAACTCCTGAACCGTAAGTCTAGACGCTCGATCTTGGCGGCATTCGTCTCAGCGCCTGGCAATTAGTATAGGAGCACTGTGTTTGACTTCTCTGGATGTTTCCCAGGCGAGTTATTGACAAGTAAATCCTAGACGCTCGATCTTGGTTATTTTCGCTTTCGCGGCTGGCAGTAAAAGAACCATGTTTCTGTGAATAACTCCTGAACCGTAAGTCCTAGACGCTCGCTCTTGGCTGCATTCGATTCAGCTCGTGGCAGCCAGTCTAAAAAACACTATCTTGGACTTCTCTGCATGTTTCCCAGGCGAGCAATTGGCAGCATGTTCAGAACCATGTTTCTGTGAATAACTCCTGAACCGTAAGTCCTAGACGCTCGCTCTTGGCTGCATTCGATTCAGCTCGTGGCAGCCAGTCTAAAAAACACTATCTTGGACTTCTCTGCATGTTTCCCAGGCGAGCAATTGGCAGCATGTTCAGAACCATGTTTCTGTGAATAACTCCTGAACCGTAAGTCCTAGACGCTCGCTCTTGGCTGCATTCGATTCAGCTCGTGGCAGCCAGTCTAAAAAACACTATCTTGGACTTCTCTGCATGTTTCCCAGGCGAGAAATTGGCAGCATGTTCAGAACCATGTTTCTGTGAATAACTCCTGAACCGTAAGTCCTAGACGCTCGCTCTTGGCTGCATTCGATTCAGCTCGTGGCAGCCAGTCTAAAAAACACTATCTTGGACTTCTCTGCATGTTTCCCAGGCGAGAAATTGGCAGCATGTTCAGAACCATGTTTCTGTGAATAACTCCTGAACCGTAAGTCCTAGACGCTCGCTCTTGGCTGCATTCGATTCAGCTCGTGGCAGCCAGTCTAAAAAACACTATCTTGGACTTCTCTGCATGTTTCCCAGGCGAGAAATTGGCAGCATGTTCAGAACCATGTTTCTGTGAATAACTCCTGAACCGTAAGTCCTAGACGCTCGCTCTTGGCTGCATTCGATTCAGCTCGTGGCAGCCAGTCTAAAAAACACTATCTTGGACTTCTCTGCATGTTTCCCAGGCGAGAAATTGGCAGCATGTTCAGAACCATGTTTCTGTGAATAACTCCTGAACCGTAAGTCCTAGACGCTCGCTCTTGGCTGCATTCGATTCAGCTCGTGGCAGCCAGTCTAAAAAACACTATCTTGGACTTCTCTGCATGTTTCCCAGGCGAGAAATTGGCAGCATGTTCAGAACCATGTTTCTGTGAATAACTCCTGAACCGTAAGTCCTAGACGCTCGATCTTGGCGGCATTCGTCTCAGCGCCTGGCAATTAGTATAGGAGCACTGTGTTTGACTTCTCTGGATGTTTCCCAGGCGAGTTATTGACAAGTAAATCCTAGACGCTCGATCTTGGTTATTTTCGCTTTCGCGGCTGGCAGTAAAAGAACCATGTTTCTGTGAATAACTCCTGAACCGTAAGTCCTAGACGCTCGCTCTTGGCTGCATTCGATTCAGCTCGTGGCAGCCAGTCTAAAAAACACTATCTTGGACTTCTCTGCATGTTTCCCAGGCGAGAAATTGGCAGCATGTTCAGAACCATGTTTCTGTGAATAACTCCTGAACCGTAAGTCCTAGACGCTCGCTCTTGGCTGCATTCGATTCAGCTCGTGGCAGCCAGTCTAAAAAACACTATCTTGGACTTCTCTGCATGTTTCCCAGGCGAGCAATTGGCAGCATGTTCAGAACCATGTTTCTGTGAATAACTCCTGAACCGTAAGTCCTAGACGCTCGCTCTTGGCTGCATTCGATTCAGCTCGTGGCAGCCAGTCTAAAAAACACTATCTTGGACTTCTCTGCATGTTTCCCAGGCGAGAAATTGGCAGCATGTTCAGAACCATGTTTCTGTGAATAACTCCTGAACCGTAAGTCCTAGACGCTCGCTCTTGGCTGCATTCGATTCAGCTCGTGGCAGCCAGTCTAAAAAACACTATCTTGGACTTCTCTGCATGTTCCTAAGGCAAATGTTTCTAAAGCTAATTCTTGAACCGTAAGTCCTAGACGCTCGATCTTGGCGGCATTCGTCTCAGCGCCTGGCAATTAGTATAGGAGCACTGTGTTTGACTTCTCTGGATGTTTCCCAGGCGAGTTATTGACAAGTAAATCCTAGACGCTCGATCTTGGTTATTTTCGCTTTCGCGGCTGGCAGTAAAAGAACCATGTTTCTGTGAATAACTCCTGAACCGTAAGTCCTAGACGCTCGCTCTTGGCTGCATTCGATTCAGCTCGTGGCAGCCAGTCTAAAAAACACTATCTTGGACTTCTCTGCATGTTTCCCAGGCGAGAAATTGGCAGCATGTTCAGAACCATGTTTCTGTGAATAACTCCTGAACCGTAAGTCCTAGACGCTCGATCTTGGCGGCATTCGTCTCAGCGCCTGGCAATTAGTATAGGAGCACTGTGTTTGACTTCTCTGGATGTTTCCCAGGCGAGTTATTGACAAGTAAATCCTAGACGCTCGATCTTGGTTATTTTCGCTTTCGCGGCTGGCAGTAAAAGAACCATGTTTCTGTGAATAACTCCTGAACCGTAAGTCCTAGACGCTCGCTCTTGGCTGCATTCGATTCAGCTCGTGGCAGCCAGTCTAAAAAACACTATCTTGGACTTCTCTGCATGTTTCCCAGGCGAGAAATTGGCAGCATGTTCAGAACCATGTTTCTGTGAATAACTCCTGAACCGTAAGTCCTAGACGCTCGATCTTGGCGGCATTCGTCTCAGCGCCTGGCAATTAGTATAGGAGCACTGTGTTTGACTTCTCTGGATGTTTCCCAGGCGAGTTATTGACAAGTAAATCCTAGACGCTCGATCTTGGTTATTTTCGCTTTCGCGGCTGGCAGTAAAAGAACCATGTTTCTGTGAATAACTCCTGAACCGTAAGTCCTAGACGCTCGCTCTTGGCTGCATTCGATTCAGCTCGTGGCAGCCAGTCTAAAAAACACTATCTTGGACTTCTCTGCATGTTTCCCAGGCGAGAAATTGGCAGCATGTTCAGAACCATGTTTCTGTGAATAACTCCTGAACCGTAAGTCCTAGACGCTCGCTCTTGGCTGCATTCGATTCAGCTCGTGGCAGCCAGTCTAAAAAACACTATCTTGGACTTCTCTGCATGTTTCCCAGGCGAGAAATTGGCAGCATGTTCAGAACCATGTTTCTGTGAATAACTCCTGAACCGTAAGTCCTAGACGCTCGCTCTTGGCTGCATTCGATTCAGCTCGTGGCAGCCAGTCTAAAAAACACTATCTTGGACTTCTCTGCATGTTTCCCAGGCGAGAAATTGGCAGCATGTTCAGAACCATGTTTCTGTGAATAACTCCTGAACCGTAAGTCCTAGACGCTCGCTCTTGGCTGCATTCGATTCAGCTCGTGGCAGCCAGTCTAAAAAACACTATCTTGGACTTCTCTGCATGTTTCCCAGGCGAGCAATTGGCAGCATGTTCAGAACCATGTTTCTGTGAATAACTCCTGAACCGTAAGTCCTAGACGCTCGCTCTTGGCTGCATTCGATTCAGCTCGTGGCAGCCAGTCTAAAAAACACTATCTTGGACTTCTCTGCATGTTTCCCAGGCGAGAAATTGGCAGCATGTTCAGAACCATGTTTCTGTGAATAACTCCTGAACCGTAAGTCCTAGACGCTCGATCTTGGCGGCATTCGTCTCAGCGCCTGGCAATTAGTATAGGAGCACTGTGTTTGACTTCTCTGGATGTTTCCCAGGCGAGTTATTGACAAGTAAATCCTAGACGCTCGATCTTGGTTATTTTCGCTTTCGCGGCTGGCAGTAAAAGAACCATGTTTCTGTGAATAACTCCTGAACCGTAAGTCCTAGACGCTCGCTCTTGGCTGCATTCGATTCAGCTCGTGGCAGCCAGTCTAAAAAACACTATCTTGGACTTCTCTGCATGTTTCCCAGACGAGAAATTGGCAGCATGTTCAGAACCATGTTTCTGTGAATAACTCCTGAACCGTAAGTCCTAGATGCTCGATCTTGGCGGCATTCGTCTCAGCGCCTGGCAATTAGTATAGGAGCACTGTGTTTGACTTCTCTGGATGTTTCCCAGGCGAGTTATTGACAAGTAAATCCTAGACGCTCGATCTTGGTTATTTTCGCTTTCACGGCTGGCAGTAAAAGAACCATGTTTCTGTGAATAACTCCTGAACCGTAAGTCCTAGACGCTCGCTCTTGGCTGCATTCGATTCAGCTCGTGGCAGCCAGTCTAAAAAACACTATCTTGGACTTCTCTGCATGTTTCCCAGGCGAGAAATTGGCAGCATGTTCAGAACCATGTTTCTGTGAATAACTCCTGAACCGTAAGTCCTAGACGCTCGCTCTTGGCTGCATTCGATTCAGCTCGTGGCAGCCAGTCTAAAAAATACTATCTTGGACTTCTCTGCATGTTTCCCAGGCGAGCAATTGGCAGCATGTTCAGAACCATGTTTCTGTGAATAACTCCTGAACCGTAAGTCCTAGACGCTCGCTCTTGGCTGCATTCGATTCAGCTCGTGGCAGCCAGTCTAAAAAACACTATCTTGGACTTCTCTGCATGTTTCCCAGGCGAGAAATTGGCAGCATGTTCAGAACCATGTTTCTGTGAATAACTCCTGAACCGTAAGTCACAGACGCTCGCTCTTGGCTGCATTCGATTCAGCTCGTGGCAGCCAGTCTAAAAAACACTATCTTGGACTTCTCTGCATGTTCCTAAGGCAAATGTTTCTAAAGCTAATTCTTGAACCGTAAGTCCTAGACGCTCGATCTTGGCGGCATTCGTCTCAGCGCCTGGCAATTAGTATAGGAGCACTGTGTTTGACTTCTCTGGATGTTTCCCAGGCGAGTTATTGACAAGTAAATCCTAGACGCTCGATCTTGGTTATTTTCGCTTTCGCGGCTGGCAGTAAAAGAACCATGTTTCTGTGAATAACTCCTGAACCGTAAGTCCTAGACGCTCGCTCTTGGCTGCATTCGATTCAGCTCGTGGCAGCCAGTCTAAAAAACACTATCTTGGACTTCTCTGCATGTTTCCCAGGCGAGCAATTGGCAGCATGTTCAGAACCATGTTTCTGTGAATAACTCCTGAACCGTAAGTCCTAGACGCTCGCTCTTGGCTGCATTCGATTCAGCTCGTGGCAGCCAGTCTAAAAAACACTATCTTGGACTTCTCTGCATGTTTCCCAGGCGAGCAATTGGCAGCATGTTCAGAACCATGTTTCTGTGAATAACTCCTGAACCGTAAGTCCTAGACGCTCGCTCTTGGCTGCATTCGATTCAGCTCGTGGCAGCCAGTCTAAAAAACACTATCTTGGACTTCTCTGCATGTTTCCCAGGCGAGCAATTGGCAGCATGTTCAGAACCATGTTTCTGTGAATAACTCCTGAACCGTAAGTCACAGACGCTCGCTCTTGGCTGCATTCGATTCAGCTCGTGGCAGCCAGTCTAAAAAACACTATCTTGGACTTCTCTGCATGTTCCTAAGGCAAATGTTTCTAAAGCTAATTCTTGAACCGTAAGTCCTAGACGCTCGATCTTGGCGGCATTCGTCTCAGCGCCTGGCAATTAGTATAGTAGCACTGTGTTTGACTTCTCTGGATGTTTCCCAGGCGAGTTATTGACAAGTAAATCCTAGACGCTCGATCTTGGTTATTTTCGCTTTCGCGGCTGGCAGTAAAAGAACCATGTTTCTGTGAATAACTCCTGAACCGTAAGTCCTAGACGCTCGCTCTTGGCTGCATTCGATTCAGCTCGTGGCAGCCAGTCTAAAAAACACTATCTTGGACTTCTCTGCATGTTTCCCAGGCGAGCAATTGGCAGCATGTTCAGAACCATGTTTCTGTGAATAACTCCTGAACCGTAAGTCCTAGACGCTCGCTCTTGGCTGCATTCGATTCAGCTCGTGGCAGCCAGTCTAAAAAACACTATCTTGGACTTCTCTGCATGTTCCTAAGGCAAATGTTTCTAAAGCTAATTCTTGAACCGTAAGTCCTAGACGCTCGATCTTGGCGGCATTCGTCTCAGCGCCTGGCAATTAGTATAGGAGCACTGTGTTTGACTTCTCTGGATGTTTCCCAGGCGAGTTATTGACAAGTAAATCCTAGACGCTCGATCTTGGTTATTTTCGCTTTCGCGGCTGGCAGTAAAAGAACCATGTTTCTGTGAATAACTCCTGAACCGTAAGTCCTAGACGCTCGCTCTTGGCTGCATTCGATTCAGCTCGTGGCAGCCAGTCTAAAAAACACTATCTTGGACTTCTCTGCATGTTTCCCAGGCGAGCAATTGGCAGCATGTTCAGAACCATGTTTCTGTGAATAACTCCTGAACCGTAAGTCCTAGACGCTCGCTCTTGGCTGCATTCGATTCAGCTCGTGGCAGCCAGTCTAAAAAACACTATCTTGGACTTCTCTGCATGTTTCCCAGGCGAGAAATTGGCAGCATGTTCAGAACCATGTTTCTGTGAATAACTCCTGAAACGTAAGTCCTAGACGCTCGCTCTTGGCTGCATTCGATTCAGCTCGTGGCAGCCAGTCTAAAAAACACTATCTTGGACTTCTCTGCATGTTTCCCAGGCGAGAAATTGGCAGCATGTTCAGAACCATGTTTCTGTGAATAACTCCTGAACCGTAAGTCCTAGACGCTCGCTCTTGGCTGCATTCGATTCAGCTCGTGGCAGCCAGTCTAAAAAACACTATCTTGGACTTCTCTGCATGTTTCCCAGGCGAGAAATTGGCAGCATGTTCAGAACCATGTTTCTGTGAATAACTCCTGAACCGTAAGTCCTAGACGCTCGCTCTTGGCTGCATTCGATTCAGCTCGTGGCAGCCAGTCTAAAAAACACTATCTTGGACTTCTCTGCATGTTTCCCAGGCGAGCAATTGGCAGCATGTTCAGAACCATGTTTCTGTGAATAACTCCTGAACCGTAAGTCCTAGACGCTCGCTCTTGGCTGCATTCGATTCAGCTCGTGGCAGCCAGTCTAAAAAACACTATCTTGGACTTCTCTGCATGTTTCCCAGGCGAGAAATTGGCAGCATGTTCAGAACCATGTTTCTGTGAATAACTCCTGAACCGTAAGTCCTAGACGCTCGCTCTTGGCTGCATTCGATTCAGCTCGTGGCAGCCAGTCTAAAAAACACTATCTTGGACTTCTCTGCATGTTTCCCAGGCGAGCAATTGGCAGCATGTTCAGAACCATGTTTCTGTGAATAACTCCTGAACCGTAAGTCCTAGACGCTCGCTCTTGGCTGCATTCGATTCAGCTCGTGGCAGCCAGTCTAAAAAACACTATCTTGGACTTCTCTGCATGTTTCCCAGGCGAGCAATTGGCAGCATGTTCAGAACCATGTTTCTGTGAATAACTCCTGAACCGTAAGTCACAGACGCTCGCTCTTGGCTGCATTCGATTCAGCTCGTGGCAGCCAGTCTAAAAAACACTATCTTGGACTTCTCTGCATGTTCCTAAGGCAAATGTTTCTAAAGCTAATTCTTGAACCGTAAGTCCTAGACGCTCGATCTTGGCGGCATTCGTCTCAGCGCCTGGCAATTAGTATAGGAGCACTGTGTTTGACTTCTCTGGATGTTTCCCAGGCGAGTTATTGACAAGTAAATCCTAGACGCTCGATCTTGGTTATTTTCGCTTTCGCGGCTGGCAGTAAAAGAACCATGTTTCTGTGAATAACTCCTGAACCGTAAGTCCTAGACGCTCGCTCTTGGCTGCATTCGATTCAGCTCGTGGCAGCCAGTCTAAAAAACACTATCTTGGACTTCTCTGCATGTTTCCCAGGCGAGCAATTGGCAGCATGTTCAGAACCATGTTTCTGTGAATAACTCCTGAACCGTAAGTCCTAGACGCTCGCTCTTGGCTGCATTCGATTCAGCTCGTGGCAGCCAGTCTAAAAAACACTATCTTCGACTTCTCTGCATGTTCCTAAGGCAAATGTTTCTAAAGCTAATTCTTGAACCGTAAGTCCTAGACGCTCGATCTTGGCGGCATTCGTCTCAGCGCCTGGCAATTAGTATAGGAGCACTGTGTTTGACTTCTCTGGATGTTTCCCAGGCGAGTTATTGACAAGTAAATCCTAGACGCTCGATCTTGGTTATTTTCGCTTTCGCGGCTGGCAGTAAAAGAACCATGTTTCTGTGAATAACTCCTGAACCGTAAGTCCTAGACGCTCGCTCTTGGCTGCATTCGATTCAGCTCGTGGCAGCCAGTCTAAAAAACACTATCTTGGACTTCTCTGCATGTTTCCCAGGCGAGCAATTGGCAGCATGTTCAGAACCATGTTTCTGTGAATAACTCCTGAACCGTAAGTCCTAGACGCTCGCTCTTGGCTGCATTCGATTCAGCTCGTGGCAGCCAGTCTAAAAAACACTATCGTGGACTTCTCTGCATGTTTCCCAGGCGAGAAATTGGCAGCATGTTCAGAACCATGTTTCTGTGAATAACTCCTGAACCGTAAGTCCTAGACGCTCGCTCTTGGCTGCATTCGATTCAGCTCGTGGCAGCCAGTCTAAAAAACACTATCTTGGACTTCTCTGCATGTTTCCCAGGCGAGAAATTGGCAGCATGTTCAGAACCATGTTTCTGTGAATAACTCCTGAACCGTAAGTCCTAGACGCTCGCTCTTGGCTGCATTCGATTCAGCTCGTGGCAGCCAGTCTAAAAAACACTATCTTGGACTTCTCTGCATGTTTCCCAGGCGAGAAATTGGCAGCATGTTCAGAACCATGTTTCTGTGAATAACTCCTGAACCGTAAGTCCTAGACGCTCGCTCTTGGCTGCATTCGATTCAGCTCGTGGCAGCCAGTCTAAAAAACACTATCTTGGACTTCTCTGCATGTTTCCCAGGCGAGCAATTGGCAGCATGTTCAGAACCATGTTTCTGTGAATAACTCCTGAACCGTAAGTCCTAGACGCTCGCTCTTGGCTGCATTCGATTCAGCTCGTGGCAGCCAGTCTAAAAAACACTATCTTGGACTTCTCTGCATGTTTCCCAGGCGAGAAATTGGCAGCATGTTCAGAACCATGTTTCTGTGAATAACTCCTGAACCGTAAGTCCTAGACGCTCGATCTTGGCGGCATTCGTCTCAGCGCCTGGCAATTAGTATAGGAGCACTGTGTTTGACTTCTCTGGATGTTTCCCAGGCGAGTTATTGACAAGTAAATCCTAGACGCTCGATCTTGGTTATTTTCGCTTTCACGGCTGGCAGTAAAAGAACCATGTTTCTGTGAATAACTCCTGAACCGTAAGTCCTAGACGCTCGCTCTTGGCTGCATTCGATTCAGCTCGTGGCAGCCAGTCTAAAAAACACTATCTTGGACTTCTCTGCATGTTTCCCAGGCGAGAAATTGGCAGCATGTTCAGAACCATGTTTCTGTGAATAACTCCTGAACCGTAAGTCCTAGACGCTCGCTCTTGGCTGCATTCGATTCAGATCGTGGCAGCCAGTCTAAAAAACACTATCTTGGACTTCTCTGCATGTTTCCCAGGCGAGCAATTGGCAGCATGTTCAGAACCATGTTTCTGTGAATAACTCCTGAACCGTAAGTCCTAGACGCTCGCTCTTGGCTGCATTCGATTCAGCTCGTGGCAGCCAGTCTAAAAAACACTATCTTGGACTTCTCTGCATGTTTCCCAGGCGAGAAATTGGCAGCATGTTCAGAACCATGTTTCTGTGAATAACTCCTGAACCGTAAGTCACAGACGCTCGCTCTTGGCTGCATTCGATTCAGCTCGTGGCAGCCAGTCTAAAAAACACTATCTTGGACTTCTCTGCATGTTCCTAAGGCAAATGTTTCTAAAGCTAATTCTTGAACCGTAAGTCCTAGACGCTCGATCTTGGCGGCATTCGTCTCAGCGCCTGGCAATTAGTATAGGAGCACTGTGTTTGACTTCTCTGGATGTTTCCCAGGCGAGTTATTGACAAGTAAATCCTAGACGCTCGATCTTGGTTATTTTCGCTTTCGCGGCTGGCAGTAAAATAACCATGTTTCTGTGAATAACTCCTGAACCGTAAGTCCTAGACGCTCGCTCTTGGCTGCATTCGATTCAGCTCGTGGCAGCCAGTCTAAAAAACACTATCTTGGACTTCTCTGCATGTTTCCCAGACGAGCAATTGGCAGCATGTTCAGAACCATGTTTCTGTGAATAACTCCTGAACCGTAAGTCCTAGACGCTCGCTCTTGGCTGCATTCGATTCAGCTCGTGGCAGCCAGTCTAAAAAACACTATCTTGGACTTCTCTGCATGTTTCCCAGGCGAGCAATTGGCAGCATGTTCAGAACCATGTTTCTGTGAATAACTCCTGAACCGTAAGTCCTAGACGCTCGCTCTTGGCTGCATTCGATTCAGCTCGTGGCAGCCAGTCTAAAAAACACTATCTTGGACTTCTCTGCATGTTTCCCAGGCGAGCAATTGGCAGCATGTTCAGAACCATGTTTCTGTGAATAACTCCTGAACCGTAAGTCACAGACGCTCGCTCTTGGCTGCATTCGATTCAGCTCGTGGCAGCCAGTCTAAAAAACACTATCTTGGACTTCTCTGCATGTTCCTAAGGCAAATGTTTCTAAAGCTAATTCTTGAACCGTAAGTCCTAGACGCTCGATCTTGGCGGCATTCGTCTCAGCGCCTGGCAATTAGTATAGGAGCACTGTGTTTGACTTCTCTGGATGTTTCCCAGGCGAGTTATTGACAAGTAAATCCTAGACGCTCGATCTTGGTTATTTTCGCTTTCGCGGCTGGCAGTAAAAGAACCATGTTTCTGTGAATAACTCCTGAACCGTAAGTCCTAGACGCTCGCTCTTGGCTGCATTCGATTCAGCTCGTGGCAGCCAGTCTAAAAAACACTATCTTGGACTTCTCTGCATGTTTCCCAGGCGAGCAATTGGCAGCATGTTCAGAACCATGTTTCTGTGAATAACTCCTGAACCGTAAGTCCTAGACGCTCGCTCTTGGCTGCATTCGATTCAGCTCGTGGCAGCCAGTCTAAAAAACACTATCTTGGACTTCTCTGCATGTTCCTAAGGCAAATGTTTCTAAAGCTAATTCTTGAACCGTAAGTCCTAGACGCTCGATCTTGGCGGCATTCGTCTCAGCGCCTGGCAATTAGTATAGGAGCACTGTGTTTGACTTCTCTGGATGTTTCCCAGGCGAGTTATTGACAAGTAAATCCTAGACGCTCGATCTTGGTTATTTTCGCTTTCGCGGCTGGCAGTAAAAGAACCATGTTTCTGTGAATAACTCCTGAACCGTAAGTCCTAGACGCTCGCTCTTGGCTGCATTCGATTCAGCTCGTGGCAGCCAGTCTAAAAAACACTATCTTGGACTTCTCTGCATGTTTCCCAGGCGAGCAATTGGCAGCATGTTCAGAACCATGTTTCTGTGAATAACTCCTGAACCGTAAGTCCTAGACGCTCGCTCTTGGCTGCATTCGATTCAGCTCGTGGCAGCCAGTCTAAAAAACACTATCTTGGACTTCTCTGCATGTTTCCCAGGCGAGCAATTGGCAGCATGTTCAGAACCATGTTTCTGTGAATAACTCCTGAACCGTAAGTCCTAGACGCTCGCTCTTGGCTGCATTCGATTCAGCTCGTGGCAGCCAGTCTAAAAAACACTATCTTGGACTTCTCTGCATGTTTCCCAGGCGAGCAATTGGCAGCATGTTCAGAACCATGTTTCTGTGAATAACTCCTGAACCGTAAGTCACAGACGCTCGCTCTTGGCTGCTTTCGATTCAGCTCGTGGCAGCCAGTCTAAAAAACACTATCTTGGACTTCTCTGCATGTTCCTAAGGCAAATGTTTCTAAAGCTAATTCTTGAACCGTAAGTCCTAGACGCTCGATCTTGGCGGCATTCGTCTCAGCGCCTGGCAATTAGTATAGGAGCACTGTGTTTGACTTCTCTGGATGTTTCCCAGGCGAGTTATTGACAAGTAAATCCTAGACGCTCGATCTTGGTTATTTTCGCTTTCGCGGCTGGCAGTAAAAGAACCATGTTTCTGTGAATAACTCCTGAACCGTAAGTCCTAGACGCTCGCTCTTGGCTGCATTCGATTCAGCTCGTGGCAGCCAGTCTAAAAAACACTATCTTGGACTTCTCTGCATGTTTCCCAGGCGAGAAATTGGCAGCATGTTCAGAACCATGTTTCTGTGAATAACTCCTGAACCGTAAGTCCTAGACGCTCGATCTTGGCGGCATTCGTCTCAGCGCCTGGCAATTAGTATAGGAGCACTGTGTTTGACTTCTCTGGATGTTTCCCAGGCGAGTTATTGACAAGTAAATCCTAGACGCTCGATCTTGGTTATTTTCGCTTTCGCGGCTGGCAGTAAAAGAACCATGTTTCTGTGAATAACTCCTGAACCGTAAGTCCTAGACGCTCGCTCTTGGCTGCATTCGATTCAGCTCGTGGCAGCCAGTCTAAAAAACACTATCTTGGACTTCTCTGCATGTTTCCCAGGCGAGAAATTGGCAGCATGTTCAGAACCATGTTTCTGTGAATAACTCCTGAACCGTAAGTCCTAGACGCTCGCTCTTGGCTGCATTCGATTCAGCTCGTGGCAGCCAGTCTAAAAAACACTATCTTGGACTTCTCTGCATGTTTCCCAGGCGAGAAATTGGCAGCATGTTCAGAACCATGTTTCTGTGAATAACTCCTGAACCGTAAGTCCTAGACGCTCGCTCTTGGCTGCATTCGATTCAGCTCGTGGCAGCCAGTCTAAAAAACACTATCTTGGACTTCTCTGCATGTTTCCCAGGCGAGCAATTGGCAGCATGTTCAGAACCATGTTTCTGTGAATAACTCCTGAACCGTAAGTCCTAGACGCTCGCTCTTGGCTGCATTCGATTCAGCTCGTGGCAGCCAGTCTAAAAAACACTATCTTGGACTTCTCTGCATGTTTCCCAGGCGAGAAATTGGCAGCATGTTCAGAACCATGTTTCTGTGAATAACTCCTGAACCGTAAGTCTTAGACGCTCGATCTTGGCGGCATTCGTCTCAGCGCCTGGCAATTAGTATAGGAGCACTGTGTTTGACTTCTCTGGATGTTTCCCAGGCGAGTTATTGACAAGTAAATCCTAGACGCTCGATCTTGGTTATTTTCGCTTTCGCGGCTGGCAGTAAAAGAACCATGTTTCTGTGAATAACTCCTGAACCGTAAGTCCTAGACGCTCGCTCTTGGCTGCATTCGATTCAGCTCGTGGCAGCCAGTCTAAAAAACACTATCTTGGACTTCTCTGCATGTTTCCCAGACGAGAAATTGGCAGCATGTTCAGAACCATGTTTCTGTGAATAACTCCTGAACCGTAAGTCCTAGATGCTCGATCTTGGCGGCATTCGTCTCAGCGCCTGGCAATTAGTATAGGAGCACTGTGTTTGACTTCTCTGGATGTTTCCCAGGCGAGTTATTGACAAGTAAATCCTAGACGCTCGATCTTGGTTATTTTCGCTTTCACGGCTGGCAGTAAAAGAACCATGTTTCTGTGAATAACTCCTGAACCGTAAGTCCTAGACGCTCGCTCTTGGCTGCATTCGATTCAGCTCGTGGCAGCCAGTCTAAAAAACACTATCTTGGACTTCTCTGCATGTTTCCCAGGCGAGAAATTGGCAGCATGTTCAGAACCATGTTTCTGTGAATAACTCCTGAACCGTAAGTCCTAGACGCTCGCTCTTGGCTGCATTCGATTCAGCTCGTGGCAGCCAGTCTAAAAAACACTATCTTGGACTTCTCTGCATGTTTCCCAGGCGAGCAATTGGCAGCATGTTCAGAACCATGTTTCTGTGAATAACTCCTGAACCGTAAGTCCTAGACGCTCGCTCTTGGCTGCATTCGATTCAGCTCGTGGCAGCCAGTCTAAAAAACACTATCTTGGACTTCTCTGCATGTTTCCCAGGCGAGAAATTGGCAGCATGTTCAGAACCATGTTTCTGTGAATAACTCCTGAACCGTAAGTCACAGACGCTCGCTCTTGGCTGCATTCGATTCAGCTCGTGGCAGCCAGTCTAAAAAACACTATCTTGGACTTCTCTGCATGTTCCTAAGGCAAATGTTTCTAAAGCTAATTCTTGAACCGTAAGTCCTAGACGCTCGATCTTGGCGGCATTCGTCTCAGCGCCTGGCAATTAGTATAGGAGCACTGTGTTTGACTTCTCTGGATGTTTCCCAGGCGAGTTATTGACAAGTAAATCCTAGACGCTCGATCTTGGTTATTTTCGCTTTCGCGGCTGGCAGTAAAAGAACCATGTTTCTGTGAATAACTCCTGAACCGTAAGTCCTAGACGCTCGCTCTTGGCTGCATTCGATTCAGCTCGTGGCAGCCAGTCTAAAAAACACTATCTTGGACTTCTCTGCATGTTTCCCAGGCGAGCAATTGGCAGCATGTTCAGAACCATGTTTCTGTGAATAACTCCTGAACCGTAAGTCCTAGACGCTCGCTCTTGGCTGCATTCGATTCAGCTCGTGGCAGCCAGTCTAAAAAACACTATCTTGGACTTCTCTGCATGTTTCCCAGGCGAGCAATTGGCAGCATGTTCAGAACCATGTTTCTGTGAATAACTCCTGAACCGTAAGTCCTAGACGCTCGCTCTTGGCTGCATTCGATTCAGCTCGTGGCAGCCAGTCTAAAAAACACTATCTTGGACTTCTCTGCATGTTTCCCAGGCGAGCAATTGGCAGCATGTTCAGAACCATGTTTCTGTGAATAACTCCTGAACCGTAAGTCACAGACGCTCGCTCTTGGCTGCATTCGATTCAGCTCGTGGCAGCCAGTCTAAAAAACACTATCTTGGACTTCTCTGCATGTTCCTAAGGCAAATGTTTCTAAAGCTAATTCTTGAACCGTAAGTCCTAGACGCTCGATCTTGGCGGCATTCGTCTCAGCGCCTGGCAGTTAGTATAGGAGCACTGTGTTTGACTTCTCTGGATGTTTCCCAGGCGAGTTATTGACAAGTAAATCCTAGACGCTCGATCTTGGTTATTTTCGCTTTCGCGGCTGGCAGTAAAAGAACCATGTTTCTGTGAATAACTCCTGAACCGTAAGTCCTAGACGCTCGCTCTTGGCTGCATTCGATTCAGCTCGTGGCAGCCAGTCTAAAAAACACTATCTTGGACTTCTCTGCATGTTTCCCAGGCGAGCAATTGGCAGCATGTTCAGAACCATGTTTCTGTGAATAACTCCTGAACCGTAAGTCCTAGACGCTCGCTCTTGGCTGCATTCGATTCAGCTCGTGGCAGCCAGTCTAAAAAACACTATCTTGGACTTCTCTGCATGTTCCTAAGGCAAATGTTTCTAAAGCTAATTCTTGAACCGTAAGTCCTAGACGCTCGATCTTGGCGGCATTCGTCTCAGCGCCTGGCAATTAGTATAGGAGCACTGTGTTTGACTTCTCTGGATGTTTCCCAGGCGAGTTATTGACAAGTAAATCCTAGACGCTCGATCTTGGTTATTTTCGCTTTCGCGGCTGGCAGTAAAAGAACCATGTTTCTGTGAATAACTCCTGAACCGTAAGTCCTAGACGCTCGCTCTTGGCTGCATTCGATTCAGCTCGTGGCAGCCAGTCTAAAAAACACTATCTTGGACTTCTCTGCATGTTTCCCAGGCGAGCAATTGGCAGCATGTTCAGAACCATGTTTCTGTGAATAACTCCTGAACCGTAAGTCCTAGACGCTCGCTCTTGGCTGCATTCGATTCAGCTCGTGGCAGCCAGTCTAAAAAACACTATCTTGGACTTCTCTGCATGTTTCCCAGGCGAGAAATTGGCAGCATGTTCAGAACCATGTTTCTGTGAATAACTCCTGAAACGTAAGTCCTAGACGCTCGCTCTTGGCTGCATTCGATTCAGCTCGTGGCAGCCAGTCTAAAAAACACTATCTTGGACTTCTCTGCATGTTTCCCAGGCGAGAAATTGGCAGCATGTTCAGAACCATGTTTCTGTGAATAACTCCTGAACCGTAAGTCCTAGACGCTCGCTCTTGGCTGCATTCGATTCAGCTCGTGGCAGCCAGTCTAAAAAACACTATCTTGGACTTCTCTGCATGTTTCCCAGGCGAGAAATTGGCAGCATGTTCAGAACCATGTTTCTGTGAATAACTCCTGAACCGTAAGTCCTAGACGCTCGCTCTTGGCTGCATTCGATTCAGCTCGTGGCAGCCAGTCTAAAAAACACTATCTTGGACTTCTCTGCATGTTTCCCAGGCGAGCAATTGGCAGCATGTTCAGAACCATGTTTCTGTGAATAACTCCTGAACCGTAAGTCCTAGACGCTCGCTCTTGGCTGCATTCGATTCAGCTCGTGGCAGCCAGTCTAAAAAACACTATCTTGGACTTCTCTGCATGTTTCCCAGGCGAGAAATTGGCAGCATGTTCAGAACCATGTTTCTGTGAATAACTCCTGAACCGTAAGTCCTAGACGCTCGCTCTTGGCTGCATTCGATTCAGCTCGTGGCAGCCAGTCTAAAAAACACTATCTTGGACTTCTCTGCATGTTTCCCAGGCGAGCAATTGGCAGCATGTTCAGAACCATGTTTCTGTGAATAACTCCTGAACCGTAAGTCCTAGACGCTCGCTCTTGGCTGCATTCGATTCAGCTCGTGGCAGCCAGTCTAAAAAACACTATCTTGGACTTCTCTGCATGTTTCCCAGGCGAGCAATTGGCAGCATGTTCAGAACCATGTTTCTGTGAATAACTCCTGAACCGTAAGTCACAGACGCTCGCTCTTGGCTGCATTCGATTCAGCTCGTGGCAGCCAGTCTAAAAAACACTATCTTGGACTTCTCTGCATGTTCCTAAGGCAAATGTTTCTAAAGCTAATTCTTGAACCGTAAGTCCTAGACGCTCGATCTTGGCGGCATTCGTCTCAGCGCCTGGCAATTAGTATAGGAGCACTGTGTTTGACTTCTCTGGATGTTTCCCAGGCGAGTTATTGACAAGTAAATCCTAGACGCTCGATCTTGGTTATTTTCGCTTTCGCGGCTGGCAGTAAAAGAACCATGTTTCTGTGAATAACTCCTGAACCGTAAGTCCTAGACGCTCGCTCTTGGCTGCATTCGATTCAGCTCGTGGCAGCCAGTCTAAAAAACACTATCTTGGACTTCTCTGCATGTTTCCCAGGCGAGCAATTGGCAGCATGTTCAGAACCATGTTTCTGTGAATAACTCCTGAACCGTAAGTCCTAGACGCTCGCTCTTGGCTGCATTCGATTCAGCTCGTGGCAGCCAGTCTAAAAAACACTATCTTGGACTTCTCTGCATGTTCCTAAGGCAAATGTTTCTAAAGCTAATTCTTGAACCGTAAGTGCTAGACGCTCGATCTTGGCGGCATTCGTCTCAGCGCCTGGCAATTAGTATAGGAGCACTGTGTTTGACTTCTCTGGATGTTTCCCAGGCGAGTTATTGACAAGTAAATCCTAGACGCTCGATCTTGGTTATTTTCGCTTTCGCGGCTGGCAGTAAAAGAACCATGTTTCTGTGAATAACTCCTGAACCGTAAGTCCTAGACGCTCGCTCTTGGCTGCATTCGATTCAGCTCGTGGCAGCCAGTCTAAAAAACACTATCTTGGACTTCTCTGCATGTTTCCCAGGCGAGCAATTGGCAGCATGTTCAGAACCATGTTTCTGTGAATAACTCCTGAACCGTAAGTCCTAGACGCTCGCTCTTGGCTGCATTCGATTCAGCTCGTGGCAGCCAGTCTAAAAAACACTATCGTGGACTTCTCTGCATGTTTCCCAGGCGAGAAATTGGCAGCATGTTCAGAACCATGTTTCTGTGAATAACTCCTGAACCGTAAGTCCTAGACGCTCGCTCTTGGCTGCATTCGATTCAGCTCGTGGCAGCCAGTCTAAAAAACACTATCTTGGACTTCTCTGCATGTTTCCCAGGCGAGAAATTGGCAGCATGTTCAGAACCATGTTTCTGTGAATAACTCCTGAACCGTAAGTCCTAGACGCTCGCTCTTGGCTGCATTCGATTCAGCTCGTGGCAGCCAGTCTAAAAAACACTATCTTGGACTTCTCTGCATGTTTCCCAGGCGAGAAATTGGCAGCATGTTCAGAACCATGTTTCTGTGAATAACTCCTGAACCGTAAGTCCTAGACGCTCGCTCTTGGCTGCATTCGATTCAGCTCGTGGCAGCCAGTCTAAAAAACACTATCTTGGACTTCTCTGCATGTTTCCCAGGCGAGCAATTGGCAGCATGTTCAGAACCATGTTTCTGTGAATAACTCCTGAACCGTAAGTCCTAGACGCTCGCTCTTGGCTGCATTCGATTCAGCTCGTGGCAGCCAGTCTAAAAAACACTATCTTGGACTTCTCTGCATGTTTCCCAGGCGAGAAATTGGCAGCATGTTCAGAACCATGTTTCTGTGAATAACTCCTGAACCGTAAGTCCTAGACGCTCGATCTTGGCGGCATTCGTCTCAGCGCCTGGCAATTAGTATAGGAGCACTGTGTTTGACTTCTCTGGATGTTTCCCAGGCGAGTTATTGACAAGTAAATCCTAGACGCTCGATCTTGGTTATTTTCGCTTTCACGGCTGGCAGTAAAAGAACCATGTTTCTGTGAATAACTCCTGAACCGTAAGTCCTAGACGCTCGCTCTTGGCTGCATTCGATTCAGCTCGTGGCAGCCAGTCTAAAAAACACTATCTTGGACTTCTCTGCATGTTTCCCAGGCGAGAAATTGGCAGCATGTTCAGAACCATGTTTCTGTGAATAACTCCTGAACCGTAAGTCCTAGACGCTCGCTCTTGGCTGCATTCGATTCAGATCGTGGCAGCCAGTCTAAAAAACACTATCTTGGACTTCTCTGCATGTTTCCCAGGCGAGCAATTGGCAGCATGTTCAGAACCATGTTTCTGTGAATAACTCCTGAACCGTAAGTCCTAGACGCTCGCTCTTGGCTGCATTCGATTCAGCTCGTGGCAGCCAGTCTAAAAAACACTATCTTGGACTTCTCTGCATGTTCCTAAGGCAAATGTTTCTAAAGCTAATTCTTGAACCGTAAGTCCTAGACGCTCGATCTTGGCGGCATTCGTCTCAGCGCCTGGCAATTAGTATAGGAGCACTGTGTTTGACTTCTCTGGATGTTTCCCAGGCGAGTTATTGACAAGTAAATCCTAGACGCTCGATCTTGGTTATTTTCGCTTTCGCGGCTGGCAGTAAAAGAACCATGTTTCTGTGAATAACTCCTGAACCGTAAGTCCTAGACGCTCGCTCTTGGCTGCATTCGATTCAGCTCGTGGCAGCCAGTCTAAAAAACACTATCTTGGACTTCTCTGCATGTTTCCCAGGCGAGAAATTGGCAGCATGTTCAGAACCATGTTTCTGTGAATAACTCCTGAACCGTAAGTCCTAGACGCTCGCTCTTGGCTGCATTCGATTCAGCTCGTGGCAGCCAGTCTAAAAAACACTATCTTGGACTTCTCTGCATGTTTCCCAGGCGAGCAATTGGCAGCATGTTCAGAACCATGTTTCTGTGAATAACTCCTGAACCGTAAGTCCTAGACGCTCGCTCTTGGCTGCATTCGATTCAGCTCGTGGCAGCCAGTCTAAAAAACACTATCTTGGACTTCTCTGCATGTTTCCCAGGCGAGCAATTGGCAGCATGTTCAGAACCATGTTTCTGTGAATAACTCCTGAACCGTAAGTCACAGACGCTCGCTCTTGGCTGCTTTCGATTCAGCTCGTGGCAGCCAGTCTAAAAAACACTATCTTGGACTTCTCTGCATGTTCCTAAGGCAAATGTTTCTAAAGCTAATTCTTGAACCGTAAGTCCTAGACGCTCGATCTTGGCGGCATTCGTCTCAGCGCCTGGCAATTAGTATAGGAGCACTGTGTTTGACTTCTCTGGATGTTTCCCAGGCGAGTTATTGACAAGTAAATCCTAGACGCTCGATCTTGGTTATTTTCGCTTTCGCGGCTGGCAGTAAAAGAACCATGTTTCTGTGAATAACTCCTGAACCGTAAGTCCTAGACGCTCGCTCTTGGCTGCATTCGATTCAGCTCGTGGCAGCCAGTCTAAAAAACACTATCTTGGACTTCTCTGCATGTTTCCCAGGCGAGAAATTGGCAGCATGTTCAGAACCATGTTTCTGTGAATAACTCCTGAACCGTAAGTCCTAGACGCTCGATCTTGGCGGCATTCGTCTCAGCGCCTGGCAATTAGTATAGGAGCACTGTGTTTGACTTCTCTGGATGTTTCCCAGGCGAGTTATTGACAAGTAAATCCTAGACGCTCGATCTTGGTTATTTTCGCTTTCGCGGCTGGCAGTAAAAGAACCATGTTTCTGTGAATAACTCCTGAACCGTAAGTCCTAGACGCTCGCTCTTGGCTGCATTCGATTCAGCTCGTGGCAGCCAGTCTAAAAAACACTATCTTGGACTTCTCTGCATGTTTCCCAGGCGAGAAATTGGCAGCATGTTCAGAACCATGTTTCTGTGAATAACTCCTGAACCGTAAGTCCTAGACGCTCGCTCTTGGCTGCATTCGATTCAGCTCGTGGCAGCCAGTCTAAAAAACACTATCTTGGACTTCTCTGCATGTTTCCCAGGCGAGAAATTGGCAGCATGTTCAGAACCATGTTTCTGTGAATAACTCCTGAACCGTAAGTCCTAGACGCTCGCTCTTGGCTGCATTCGATTCAGCTCGTGGCAGCCAGTCTAAAAAACACTATCTTGGACTTCTCTGCATGTTTCCCAGGCGAGCAATTGGCAGCATGTTCAGAACCATGTTTCTGTGAATAACTCCTGAACCGTAAGTCCTAGACGCTCGCTCTTGGCTGCATTCGATTCAGCTCGTGGCAGCCAGTCTAAAAAACACTATCTTGGACTTCTCTGCATGTTTCCCAGGCGAGAAATTGGCAGCATGTTCAGAACCATGTTTCTGTGAATAACTCCTGAACCGTAAGTCTTAGACGCTCGATCTTGGCGGCATTCGTCTCAGCGCCTGGCAATTAGTATAGGAGCACTGTGTTTGACTTCTCTGGATGTTTCCCAGGCGAGTTATTGACAAGTAAATCCTAGACGCTCGATCTTGGTTATTTTCGCTTTCGCGGCTGGCAGTAAAAGAACCATGTTTCTGTGAATAACTCCTGAACCGTAAGTCCTAGACGCTCGCTCTTGGCTGCATTCGATTCAGCTCGTGGCAGCCAGTCTAAAAAACACTATCTTGGACTTCTCTGCATGTTTCCCAGGCGAGAAATTGGCAGCATGTTCAGAACCATGTTTCTGTGAATAACTCCTGAACCGTAAGTCCTAGACGCTCGATCTTGGCGGCATTCGTCTCAGCGCCTGGCAATTAGTATAGGAGCACTGTGTTTGACTTCTCTGGATGTTTCCCAGGCGAGTTATTGACAAGTAAATCCTAGACGCTCGATCTTGGTTATTTTCGCTTTCGCGGCTGGCAGTAAAAGAACCATGTTTCTGTGAATAACTCCTGAACCGTAAGTCCTAGACGCTCGCTCTTGGCTGCATTCGATTCAGCTCGTGGCAGCCAGTCTAAAAAACACTATCTTGGACTTCTCTGCATGTTTCCCAGGCGAGAAATTGGCAGCATGTTCAGAACCATGTTTCTGTGAATAACTCCTGAACCGTAAGTCCTAGACGCTCGATCTTGGCGGCATTCGTCTCAGCGCCTGGCAATTAGTATAGGAGCACTGTGTTTGACTTCTCTGGATGTTTCCCAGGCGAGTTATTGACAAGTAAATCCTAGACGCTCGATCTTGGTTATTTTCGCTTTCGCGGCTGGCAGTAAAAGAACCATGTTTCTGTGAATAACTCCTGAACCGTAAGTCCTAGACGCTCGCTCTTGGCTGCATTCGATTCAGCTCGTGGCAGCCAGTCTAAAAAACACTATCTTGGACTTCTCTGCATGTTTCCCAGGCGAGCAATTGGCAGCATGTTCAGAACCATGTTTCTGTGAATAACTCCTGAACCGTAAGTCCTAGACGCTCGCTCTTGGCTGCATTCGATTCAGCTCGTGGCAGCCAGTCTAAAAAACACTATCTTGGACTTCTCTGCATGTTTCCCAGGCGAGCAATTGGCAGCATGTTCAGAACCATGTTTCTGTGAATAACTCCTGAACCGTAAGTCCTAGACGCTCGCTCTTGGCTGCATTCGATTCAGCTCGTGGCAGCCAGTCTAAAAAACACTATCTTGGACTGACTTCTCTGCATGTTTCCCAGGCGAGAAATTGGCAGCATGTTCAGAACCATGTTTCTGTGAATAACTCCTGAACCGTAAGTCCTAGACGCTCGCTCTTGGCTGCATTCGATTCAGCTCGTGGCAGCCAGTCTAAAAAACACTATCTTGGACTTCTCTGCATGTTTCCCAGGCGAGAAATTGGCAGCATGTTCAGAACCATGTTTCTGTGAATAACTCCTGAACCGTAAGTCCTAGACGCTCGCTCTTGGCTGCATTCGATTCAGCTCGTGGCAGCCAGTCTAAAAAACACTATCTTGGACTTCTCTGCATGTTTCCCAGGCGAGAAATTGGCAGCATGTTCAGAACCATGTTTCTGTGAATAACTCCTGAACCGTAAGTCCTAGACGCTCGCTCTTGGCTGCATTCGATTCAGCTCGTGGCAGCCAGTCTAAAAAACACTATCTTGGACTTCTCTGTATGTTTCCCAGGCGAGAAATTGGCAGCATGTTCAGAACCATGTTTCTGTGAATAACTCCTGAACCGTAAGTCCTAGACGCTCGCTCTTGGCTGCATTCGATTCAGCTCGTGGCAGCCAGTCTAAAAAACACTATCTTGGACTTCTCTGCATGTTTCCCAGGCGAGAAATTGGCAGCATGTTCAGAACCATGTTTCTGTGAATAACTCCTGAACCGTAAGTCCTAGACGCTCGCTCTTGGCTGCATTCGATTCAGCTCGTGGCAGCCAGTCTAAAAAACACTATCTTGGACTTCTCTGCATGTTTCCCAGGCGAGAAATTGGCAGCATGTTCAGAACCATGTTTCTGTGAATAACTCCTGAACCGTAAGTCCTAGACGCTCGATCTTGGCGGCATTCGTCTCAGCGCCTGGCAATTAGTATAGGAGCACTGTGTTTGACTTCTCTGGATGTTTCCCAGGCGAGTTATTGACAAGTAAATCCTAGACGCTCGATCTTGGTTATTTTCGCTTTCGCGGCTGGCAGTAAAAGAACCATGTTTCTGTGAATAACTCCTGAACCGTAAGTCCTAGACGCTCGCTCTTGGCTGCATTCGATTCAGCTCGTGGCAGCCAGTCTAAAAAACACTATCTTGGACTTCTCTGCATGTTTCCCAGGCGAGAAATTGGCAGCATGTTCAGAACCATGTTTCTGTGAATAACTCCTGAACCGTAAGTCCTAGACGCTCGCTCTTGGCTGCATTCGATTCAGCTCGTGGCAGCCAGTCTAAAAAACACTATCTTGGACTTCTCTGCATGTTTCCCAGGCGAGAAATTGGCAGCATGTTCAGAACCATGTTTCTGTGAATAACTCCTGAACCGTAAGTCCTAGACGCTCGCTCTTGGCTGCATTCGATTCAGCTCGTGGCAGCCAGTCTAAAAAACACTATCTTGGACTTCTCTGCATGTTTCCCAGGCGAGAAATTGGCAGCATGTTCAGAACCATGTTTCTGTGAATAACTCCTGAACCGTAAGTCTTAGACGCTCGATCTTGGCGGCATTCGTCTCAGCGCCTGGCAATTAGTATAGGAGCACTGTGTTTGACTTCTCTGGATGTTTCCCAGGCGAGTTATTGACAAGTAAATCCTAGACGCTCGATCTTGGTTATTTTCGCTTTCGCGGCTGGCAGTAAAAGAACCATGTTTCTGTGAATAACTCCTGAACCGTAAGTCCTAGACGCTCGCTCTTGGCTGCATTCGATTCAGCTCGTGGCAGCCAGTCTAAAAAACACTATCTTGGACTTCTCTGCATGTTTCCCAGGCGAGAAATTGGCAGCATGTTCAGAACCATGTTTCTGTGAATAACTCCTGAACCGTAAGTCCTAGACGCTCGATCTTGGCGGCATTCGTCTCAGCGCCTGGCAATTAGTATAGGAGCACTGTGTTTGACTTCTCTGGATGTTTCCCAGGCGAGTTATTGACAAGTAAATCCTAGACGCTCGATCTTGGTTATTTTCGCTTTCGCGGCTGGCAGTAAAAGAACCATGTTTCTGTGAATAACTCCTGAACCGTAAGTCCTAGACGCTCGCTCTTGGCTGCATTCGATTCAGCTCGTGGCAGCCAGTCTAAAAAACACTATCTTGGACTTCTCTGCATGTTTCCCAGGCGAGCAATTGGCAGCATGTTCAGAACCATGTTTCTGTGAATAACTCCTGAACCGTAAGTCCTAGACGCTCGCTCTTGGCTGCATTCGATTCAGCTCGTGGCAGCCAGTCTAAAAAACACTATCTTGGACTTCTCTGCATGTTTCCCAGGCGAGAAATTGGCAGCATGTTCAGAACCATGTTTCTGTGAATAACTCCTGAACCGTAAGTCCTAGACGCTCGATCTTGGCGGCATTCGTCTCAGCGCCTGGCAATTAGTATAGGAGCACTGTGTTTGACTTCTCTGGATGTTTCCCAGGCGAGTTATTGACAAGTAAATCCTAGACGCTCGATCTTGGTTATTTTCGCTTTCGCGGCTGGCAGTAAAAGAACCATGTTTCTGTGAATAACTCCTGAACCGTAAGTCCTAGACGCTCGCTCTTGGCTGCATTCGATTCAGCTCGTGGCAGCCAGTCTAAAAAACACTATCTTGGACTTCTCTGCATGTTTCCCAGGCGAGAAATTGGCAGCATGTTCAGAACCATGTTTCTGTGAATAACTCCTGAACCGTAAGTCCTAGACGCTCGCTCTTGGCTGCATTCGATTCAGCTCGTGGCAGCCAGTCTAAAAAACACTATCTTGGACTTCTCTGCATGTTTCCCAGGCGAGCAATTGGCAGCATGTTCAGAACCATGTTTCTGTGAATAACTCCTGAACCGTAAGTCACAGACGCTCGCTCTTGGCTGCTTTCGATTCAGCTCGTGGCAGCCAGTCTAAAAAACACTATCTTGGACTTCTCTGCATGTTCCTAAGGCAAATGTTTCTAAAGCTAATTCTTGAACCGTAAGTCCTAGACGCTCGATCTTGGCGGCATTCGTCTCAGCGCCTGGCAATTAGTATAGGAGCACTGTGTTTGACTTCTCTGGATGTTTCCCAGGCGAGTTATTGACAAGTAAATCCTAGACGCTCGATCTTGGTTATTTTCGCTTTCGCGGCTGGCAGTAAAAGAACCATGTTTCTGTGAATAACTCCTGAACCGTAAGTCCTAGACGCTCGCTCTTGGCTGCATTCGATTCAGCTCGTGGCAGCCAGTCTAAAAAACACTATCTTGGACTTCTCTGCATGTTCCTAAGGCAAATGTTTCTAAAGCTAATTCTTGAACCGTAAGTCCTAGACGCTCGATCTTGGCGGCATTCGTCTCAGCGCCTGGCAATTAGTATAGGAGCACTGTGTTTGACTTCTCTGGATGTTTCCCAGGCGAGTTATTGACAAGTAAATCCTAGACGCTCGATCTTGGTTATTTTCGCTTTCGCGGCTGGCAGTAAAAGAACCATGTTTCTGTGAATAACTCCTGAACCGTAAGTCCTAGACGCTCGCTCTTGGCTGCATTCGATTCAGCTCGTGGCAGCCAGTCTAAAAAACACTATCTTGGACTTCTCTGCATGTTTCCCAGGCGAGAAATTGGCAGCATGTTCAGAACCATGTTTCTGTGAATAACTCCTGAACCGTAAGTCCTAGACGCTCGATCTTGGCGGCATTCGTCTCAGCGCCTGGCAATTAGTATAGGAGCACTGTGTTTGACTTCTCTGGATGTTTCCCAGGCGAGTTATTGACAAGTAAATCCTAGACGCTCGATCTTGGTTATTTTCGCTTTCGCGGCTGGCAGTAAAAGAACCATGTTTCTGTGAATAACTCCTGAACCGTAAGTCCTAGACGCTCGCTCTTGGCTGCATTCGATTCAGCTCGTGGCAGCCAGTCTAAAAAACACTATCTTGGACTTCTCTGCATGTTTCCCAGGCGAGAAATTGGCAGCATGTTCAGAACCATGTTTCTGTGAATAACTCCTGAACCGTAAGTCCTAGACGCTCGCTCTTGGCTGCATTCGATTCAGCTCGTGGCAGCCAGTCTAAAAAACACTATCTTGGACTTCTCTGCATGTTTCCCAGGCGAGAAATTGGCAGCATGTTCAGAACCATGTTTCTGTGAATAACTCCTGAACCGTAAGTCCTAGACGCTCGCTCTTGGCTGCATTCGATTCAGCTCGTGGCAGCCAGTCTAAAAAACACTATCTTGGACTTCTCTGCATGTTTCCCAGGCGAGAAATTGGCAGCATGTTCAGAACCATGTTTCTGTGAATAACTCCTGAACCGTAAGTCCTAGACGCTCGCTCTTGGCTGCATTCGATTCAGCTCGTGGCAGCCAGTCTAAAAAACACTATCTTGGACTTCTCTGCATGTTCCTAAGGCAAATGTTTCTAAAGCTAATTCTTGAACCGTAAGTCCTAGACGCTCGATCTTGGCGGCATTCGTCTCAGCGCCTGGCAATTAGTATAGGAGCACTGTGTTTGACTTCTCTGGATGTTTCCCAGGCGAGTTATTGACAAGTAAATCCTAGACGCTCGATCTTGGTTATTTTCGCTTTCGCGGCTGGCAGTAAAAGAACCATGTTTCTGTGAATAACTCCTGAACCGTAAGTCCTAGACGCTCGCTCTTGGCTGCATTCGATTCAGCTCGTGGCAGCCAGTCTAAAAAACACTATCTTGGACTTCTCTGCATGTTTCCCAGGCGAGCAATTGGCAGCATGTTCAGAACCATGTTTCTGTGAATAACTCCTGAACCGTAAGTCCTAGACGCTCGCTCTTGGCTGCATTCGATTCAGCTCGTGGCAGCCAGTCTAAAAAACACTATCTTGGACTTCTCTGCATGTTTCCCAGGCGAGAAATTGGCAGCATGTTCAGAACCATGTTTCTGTGAATAACTCCTGAACCGTAAGTCCTAGACGCTCGATCTTGGCGGCATTCGTCTCAGCGCCTGGCAATTAGTATAGGAGCACTGTGTTTGACTTCTCTGGATGTTTCCCAGGCGAGTTATTGACAAGTAAATCCTAGACGCTCGATCTTGGTTATTTTCGCTTTCGCGGCTGGCAGTAAAAGAACCATGTTTCTGTGAATAACTCCTGAACCGTAAGTCCTAGACGCTCGCTCTTGGCTGCATTCGATTCAGCTCGTGGCAGCCAGTCTAAAAAACACTATCTTGGACTTCTCTGCATGTTTCCCAGGCGAGAAATTGGCAGCATGTTCAGAACCATGTTTCTGTGAATAACTCCTGAACCGTAAGTCCTAGACGCTCGCTCTTGGCTGCATTCGATTCAGCTCGTGGCAGCCAGTCTAAAAAACACTATCTTGGACTTCTCTGCATGTTTCCCAGGCGAGCAATTGGCAGCATGTTCAGAACCATGTTTCTGTGAATAACTCCTGAACCGTAAGTCACAGACGCTCGCTCTTGGCTGCTTTCGATTCAGCTCGTGGCAGCCAGTCTAAAAAACACTATCTTGGACTTCTCTGCATGTTCCTAAGGCAAATGTTTCTAAAGCTAATTCTTGAACCGTAAGTCCTAGACGCTCGATCTTGGCGGCATTCGTCTCAGCGCCTGGCAATTAGTATAGGAGCACTGTGTTTGACTTCTCTGGATGTTTCCCAGGCGAGTTATTGACAAGTAAATCCTAGACGCTCGATCTTGGTTATTTTCGCTTTCGCGGCTGGCAGTAAAAGAACCATGTTTCTGTGAATAACTCCTGAACCGTAAGTCCTAGACGCTCGCTCTTGGCTGCATTCGATTCAGCTCGTGGCAGCCAGTCTAAAAAACACTATCTTGGACTTCTCTGCATGTTCCTAAGGCAAATGTTTCTAAAGCTAATTCTTGAACCGTAAGTCCTAGACGCTCGATCTTGGCGGCATTCGTCTCAGCGCCTGGCAATTAGTATAGGAGCACTGTGTTTGACTTCTCTGGATGTTTCCCAGGCGAGTTATTGACAAGTAAATCCTAGACGCTCGATCTTGGTTATTTTCGCTTTCGCGGCTGGCAGTAAAAGAACCATGTTTCTGTGAATAACTCCTGAACCGTAAGTCCTAGACGCTCGCTCTTGGCTGCATTCGATTCAGCTCGTGGCAGCCAGTCTAAAAAACACTATCTTGGACTTCTCTGCATGTTTCCCAGGCGAGAAATTGGCAGCATGTTCAGAACCATGTTTCTGTGAATAACTCCTGAACCGTAAGTCCTAGACGCTCGATCTTGGCGGCATTCGTCTCAGCGCCTGGCAATTAGTATAGGAGCACTGTGTTTGACTTCTCTGGATGTTTCCCAGGCGAGTTATTGACAAGTAAATCCTAGACGCTCGATCTTGGTTATTTTCGCTTTCGCGGCTGGCAGTAAAAGAACCATGTTTCTGTGAATAACTCCTGAACCGTAAGTCCTAGACGCTCGCTCTTGGCTGCATTCGATTCAGCTCGTGGCAGCCAGTCTAAAAAACACTATCTTGGACTTCTCTGCATGTTTCCCAGGCGAGAAATTGGCAGCATGTTCAGAACCATGTTTCTGTGAATAACTCCTGAACCGTAAGTCCTAGACGCTCGCTCTTGGCTGCATTCGATTCAGCTCGTGGCAGCCAGTCTAAAAAACACTATCTTGGACTTCTCTGCATGTTTCCCAGGCGAGAAATTGGCAGCATGTTCAGAACCATGTTTCTGTGAATAACTCCTGAACCGTAAGTCCTAGACGCTCGCTCTTGGCTGCATTCGATTCAGCTCGTGGCAGCCAGTCTAAAAAACACTATCTTGGACTTCTCTGCATGTTTCCCAGGCGAGAAATTGGCAGCATGTTCAGAACCATGTTTCTGTGAATAACTCCTGAACCGTAAGTCCTAGACGCTCGCTCTTGGCTGCATTCGATTCAGCTCGTGGCAGCCAGTCTAAAAAACACTATCTTGGACTTCTCTGCATGTTCCTAAGGCAAATGTTTCTAAAGCTAATTCTTGAACCGTAAGTCCTAGACGCTCGATCTTGGCGGCATTCGTCTCAGCGCCTGGCAATTAGTATAGGAGCACTGTGTTTGACTTCTCTGGATGTTTCCCAGGCGAGTTATTGACAAGTAAATCCTAGACGCTCGATCTTGGTTATTTTCGCTTTCGCGGCTGGCAGTAAAAGAACCATGTTTCTGTGAATAACTCCTGAACCGTAAGTCCTAGACGCTCGCTCTTGGCTGCATTCGATTCAGCTCGTGGCAGCCAGTCTAAAAAACACTATCTTGGACTTCTCTGCATGTTTCCCAGGCGAGCAATTGGCAGCATGTTCAGAACCATGTTTCTGTGAATAACTCCTGAACCGTAAGTCCTAGACGCTCGCTCTTGGCTGCATTCGATTCAGCTCGTGGCAGCCAGTCTAAAAAACACTATCTTGGACTTCTCTGCATGTTTCCCAGGCGAGAAATTGGCAGCATGTTCAGAACCATGTTTCTGTGAATAACTCCTGAACCGTAAGTCCTAGACGCTCGCTCTTGGCTGCATTCGATTCAGCTCGTGGCAGCCAGTCTAAAAAACACTATCTTGGACTTCTCTGCATGTTCCTAAGGCAAATGTTTCTAAAGCTAATTCTTGAACCGTAAGTCCTAGACGCTCGATCTTGGCGGCATTCGTCTCAGCGCCTGGCAATTAGTATAGGAGCACTGTGTTTGACTTCTCTGGATGTTTCCCAGGCGAGTTATTGACAAGTAAATCCTAGACGCTCGATCTTGGTTATTTTCGCTTTCGCGGCTGGCAGTAAAAGAACCATGTTTCTGTGAATAACTCCTGAACCGTAAGTCCTAGACGCTCGCTCTTGGCTGCATTCGATTCAGCTCGTGGCAGCCAGTCTAAAAAACACTATCTTGGACTTCTCTGCATGTTTCCCAGGCGAGAAATTGGCAGCATGTTCAGAACCATGTTTCTGTGAATAACTCCTGAACCGTAAGTCCTAGACGCTCGATCTTGGCGGCATTCGTCTCAGCGCCTGGCAATTAGTATAGGAGCACTGTGTTTGACTTCTCTGGATGTTTCCCAGGCGAGTTATTGACAAGTAAATCCTAGACGCTCGATCTTGGTTATTTTCGCTTTCGCGGCTGGCAGTAAAAGAACCATGTTTCTGTGAATAACTCCTGAACCGTAAGTCCTAGACGCTCGCTCTTGGCTGCATTCGATTCAGCTCGTGGCAGCCAGTCTAAAAAACACTATCTTGGACTTCTCTGCATGTTTCCCAGGCGAGAAATTGGCAGCATGTTCAGAACCATGTTTCTGTGAATAACTCCTGAACCGTAAGTCCTAGACGCTCGCTCTTGGCTGCATTCGATTCAGCTCGTGGCAGCCAGTCTAAAAAACACTATCTTGGACTTCTCTGCATGTTTCCCAGGCGAGAAATTGGCAGCATGTTCAGAACCATGTTTCTGTGAATAACTCCTGAACCGTAAGTCCTAGACGCTCGCTCTTGGCTGCATTCGATTCAGCTCGTGGCAGCCAGTCTAAAAAACACTATCTTGGACTTCTCTGCATGTTTCCCAGGCGAGAAATTGGCAGCATGTTCAGAACCATGTTTCTGTGAATAACTCCTGAACCGTAAGTCCTAGACGCTCGCTCTTGGCTGCATTCGATTCAGCTCGTGGCAGCCAGTCTAAAAAACACTATCTTGGACTTCTCTGCATGTTCCTAAGGCAAATGTTTCTAAAGCTAATTCTTGAACCGTAAGTCCTAGACGCTCGATCTTGGCGGCATTCGTCTCAGCGCCTGGCAATTAGTATAGGAGCACTGTGTTTGACTTCTCTGGATGTTTCCCAGGCGAGTTATTGACAAGTAAATCCTAGACGCTCGATCTTGGTTATTTTCGCTTTCGCGGCTGGCAGTAAAAGAACCATGTTTCTGTGAATAACTCCTGAACCGTAAGTCCTAGACGCTCGCTCTTGGCTGCATTCGATTCAGCTCGTGGCAGCCAGTCTAAAAAACACTATCTTGGACTTCTCTGCATGTTTCCCAGGCGAGCAATTGGCAGCATGTTCAGAACCATGTTTCTGTGAATAACTCCTGAACCGTAAGTCACAGACGCTCGCTCTTGGCTGCATTCGATTCAGCTCGTGGCAGCCAGTCTAAAAAACACTATCTTGGACTTCTCTGCATGTTTCCCAGGCGAGCAATTGGCAGCATGTTCAGAACCATGTTTCTGTGAATAACTCCTGAACCGTAAGTCCTAGACGCTCGCTCTTGGCTGCATTCGATTCAGCTCGTGGCAGCCAGTCTAAAAAACACTATCTTGGACTTCTCTGCATGTTTCCCAGGCGAGCAATTGGCAGCATGTTCAGAACCATGTTTCTGTGAATAACTCCTGAACCGTAAGTCACAGACGCTCGCTCTTGGCTGCATTCGATTCAGCTCGTGGCAGCCAGTCTAAAAAACACTATCTTGGACTTCTCTGCATGTTTCCCGGGCGAGCAATTGGCAGCATGTTCAGAACCATGTTTCTGTGAATAACTCCTGAACCGTAAGTCCTAGACGCTCGCTCTTGGCTGCATTCGATTCAGCTCGTGGCAGCCAGTCTAAAAAACACTATCTTGGACTTCTCTGCATGTTTCCCAGGCGAGCAATTGGCAGCATGTTCAGAACCATGTTTCTGTGAATAACTCCTGAACCGTAAGTCCTAGACGCTCGCTCTTGGCTGCATTCGATTCAGCTCGTGGCAGCCAGTCTAAAAAACACTATCTTGGACTTCTCTGCATGTTTCCCAGGCGAGAAATTGGCAGCATGTTCAGAACCATGTTTCTGTGAATAACTCCTGAACCGTAAGTCTTAGACGCTCGATCTTGGCGGCATTCGTCTCAGCGCCTGGCAATTAGTATAGGAGCACTGTGTTTGACTTCTCTGGATGTTTCCCAGGCGAGTTATTGACAAGTAAATCCTAGACGCTCGATCTTGGTTATTTTCGCTTTCGCGGCTGGCAGTAAAAGAACCATGTTTCTGTGAATAACTCCTGAACCGTAAGTCCTAGACGCTCGCTCTTGGCTGCATTCGATTCAGCTCGTGGCAGCCAGTCTAAAAAACACTATCTTGGACTTCTCTGCATGTTTCCCAGACGAGAAATTGGCAGCATGTTCAGAACCATGTTTCTGTGAATAACTCCTGAACCGTAAGTCCTAGATGCTCGATCTTGGCGGCATTCGTCTCAGCGCCTGGCAATTAGTATAGGAGCACTGTGTTTGACTTCTCTGGATGTTTCCCAGGCGAGTTATTGACAAGTAAATCCTAGACGCTCGATCTTGGTTATTTTCGCTTTCACGGCTGGCAGTAAAAG
>NW_027463077.1:0-35047 GCF_050947455.1 Rhinoderma darwinii
GTAAGTCACAGACGCTCGCTCTTGGCTGCATTCGTTTCAGCTCGTGGCAGCCAGTCTAAAAAACACAATCTTGGACTTCTCTGGATGTTTCCCAGGCGAGCTATTGGCAGCATGTTCAGAACCACTGTTTCTGAGGCTAATTCTTGAACCGTAAGTCATAGACGCTCGCACTTGGCGGCATTCGTCTCAGCCCCTGGCAATTAGTATAGAAGCACAGTTTCCCACTGTTTCTGAGGCTAATTCTTGAACCGTAAGTCATAGACGCTAGATCTTGGCGGCATTCGTCTCAGCGCCTGGCAATTAGTATAGAAGCACTGTCTTTGACTTCTCTGGATGTTTCCCAGGCGAGCTTTTGACAAGTAAATCCTAGACGCTCGATCTTGGTTATTTTCGCTTTCGCGGCTGGCAGCAAAGTTCAGAACCATGTTTCTGTGAATAACTCTTGAACCGTAAGTCACAGACGCTCGCTCTTGGCTGCATTCGTTTCAGCTCGTGGCAGCCAGTCTAAAAAACACAATCTTGGACTTCTCTGGATGTTTCCCAGGCGAGCTATTGGCAGCATGTTCAGAACCACTGTTTCTGAGGCTTATTCTTGAACCGTAAGTCATAGACGCTCGATCTTGGTGGCATTCGTCTCAGCGCCTGGCAATTAGTATAGAAGCACTGTTTCCCACTGTTTCTGAGGCTAATACTTGAACCGTAAGTCATAGACGCTAGATCTTGGCGGCATTCGTCTCAGCGCCTGGCAATTAGTATAGAAGCACTGTCTTTGACTTCTCTGGATGTTTCCCAGGCGAGCTATTGACAAGTAAATCCTAGACGCTCGATCTTGGTTATTTTCGCTTTCGCGGCTGGCAGCAAAGTTCAGAACCATGTTTCTGTGAATAACTCTTGAACCGTAAGTCACAGACGCTCGCTCTTGGCTGCATTCGTTTCAGATCGTGGCAGCCAGTCTAAAAAACACTATCTTGGACTTCTCTGGATGTTTCCCAGGCGAGCTATTGGCAGCATGTTCAGAACCACTGTTTCTGAGGCTAATTCTTGAACCGTAAGTCATAGACGCTCGATCTTGGCGGCATTCGTCTCAGCGCCTGGCAATTAGTATAGAAGCACTGTTTCCCACTGTTTCTGAGGCTAATTCTTGAACCGTAAGTCATAGACGCTAGATCTTGGCGGCATTCGTCTCAGCGCCTGGCAATTAGTATAGAAGCACTGTCTTTGACTTCTCTGGATGTTTCCCAGGCGAGCTATTGACAAGTAAATCCTAGACGCTCGATCTTGGTTATTTTCGCTTTCGCGGCTGGCAGCAAAGTTCAGAACCATGTTTCTGTGAATAACTTTTGAACCGTAAGTCACAGACGCTCGCTCTTGGCTGCATTCGTTGCAGCTCGTGGCAGCCAGTCTAAAAAACACTATCTTGGACTTCTCTGGATGTTTCCCAGGCGAGCTATTGGCAGCATGTTCAGAACCACTGTTTCTTAAGCTAATTCTTGAACCGTGTCATAGACGCTCGATCTTGGCGGCATTCGTCTCAGCGCCTGGCAATTAGTATAGAAGCACTGTTTCCCACTGTTTCTGAGGCTAATTCTTGAACCGTAAGTCATAGACGCTAGATCTTGGCGGCATTCGTCTCAGCGCCTGGCAATTAGTATGGAAGCACTGTCTTTGACTTCTCTGGATGTTTCCCAGGCGAGCTTTTGACAAGTAAATCCTAGACGCTCGATCTTGGTTACTTTCGCTTTCGCGGCTGGCAGCAAAGTTCAGAACCATGTTTCTGTGAATAACTCTTGAACCGTAAGTCACAGACGCTCGCTCTTGGTTGCATTCGTTTCAGCTCGTGGCAGCCAGTCTAAAAAACACTATCTTGGACTTCTCTGGATGTTTCCCAGGCGAGCTATTGGCAGCATGTTCAGAACCACTGTTTCTGAGGCTAATTCTTGAACCGTAAGTCATAGACGCTCGATCTTGGTGGCATTCGTCTCAGCGCCTGGCAATTAGTATAGAAGCACTGTCTTTGACTTCTCTAGATGTTTCCCAGGCGAGCTATTGACAAGTAAATCCTAGACGATCGATCTTGGTTACTTTCGCTTTCGCGGCTGGCAGCAAAGTTCAGAACCATGTTTCTGAGAATAACTCTTGAACCGTAAGTCACAGACGCTCGCTCTTGGTTGCATTCGTTTCAGCTCGTGGCAGCCAGTCTAAAAAACACTATCTTGGACTTCTCTGGATGTTTCCCAGGCGAGCTATTGGCAGCATGTTCAGAACCACTGTTTCTGAGGCTAATTCTTGAACCGTAAGTCATAGACGCTCGATCTTGGTGGCATTCGTCTCAGCGCCTGGCAATTAGTATAGAAGCACTGTCTTTGACTTCTCTGGATGTTTCCCAGGCGAGCTATTGACAAGTAAATCCTAGACGCTCGATCTTGGTTACTTTCGCTTTCGCGGCTGGCAGCACAGTTCAGAACCATGTTTCTGAGAATAACTCTTGAACCGTAAGTCACAGACGCTCGCTCTTGGTTGCATTCGTTTCAGCTCGTTGCAGCCAGTCTAAAAAACACTATCTTGGACTTCTCTGGATGTTTCCCAGGCGAGCTATTGGCAACATGTTCAGAACCACTGTTTCTGAGGCTAATTCTTGAACCGTAAGTCATAGACGCTCGATCTTGGTGGCATTCGTCTCAGCGCCTGGCAATTAGTATAGAAGCACTGTCTTTGACTTCTCTAGATGTTTCCCAGGCGAGCTATTGACAAGTAAATCCTAGACGCTCGATCTTGGTTACTTTCTCTTTCGCGGCTGGCAGCAAAGTTCAGAACCATGTTTCTGAGAATAACTCTTGAACCGTAAGTCACAGACGCTCGCTCTTGGTTGCATTCGCTTCAGCTCGTGGCAGCCAGTCTAAAAAACACTATCTTGGACTTCTCTCGATGTTTCCCAGGCGAGCTATTGGCAGCATGTTCAGAACCACTGTTTCTGAGGCTAATTCTTGAACCGTAAGTCATAGACGCTCGATCTTGGTGGCATTCGTCTCAGCGCCTGGCAATTAGTATAGAAGCACTGTCTTTGACTTCTCTGGATGTTTCCCAGGCGAGCTATTGACAAGTAAATCCTAGACGCTCGATCTTGGTTACTTTCGCTTTCGCGGCTGTCAGCAGAGTTCAGAACCATGTTTCTGAGAATAACTCTTGAACCGTAAGTCACAGACGCTCGCTCTTGGTTGCATTAGTTTCAGCTCGTGGCAGCCAGTCTAAAGAAACACTATCTTGGACTTCTCTGGATGTTTCCCAGGCGAGCTATTGGCAGCATGTTCAGAACCACGGTTTCTGAGGCTAGTTCTTGAACCGTAAGTCATAGACGCTCGATCTTGGTGGCATTCGTCTCAGCGCCTGGCAATTAGTATAGAAGCACTATCTTTGACTTCTCTGGATGTTTCCCAGACGAGCTATTGACAAGCAAATCCTAGACGCTTGATCTTGGTTACTTTCGCTTTCGCGGCTGGCAGCAAAGTTCAGAACCATGTTTCTGAGAATAACTCTTGAACCGTAAGTCACAGACGCTCGCTCTTGGTTGCATTCGTTTCAGCTCGTGGCAGCCAGTCTAAAAAACACTATCTTGGACTTCTCTGGATGTTTCCCAGGCGAGCTATTGGCAGCATGTTCAAAACCACTGTTTCTGAGGCTAATTCTTGAACCGTAAGTCATAGACGCTCGATCTTGGCGGCATTCGTCTCAGCGCCTGGCAATTAGTATAGAAGCACTGTCTTTGACTTCTCTCGATGTTTCCCAGGCGAGCTATTGACAAGTAAATCCTAGACGCTCGATCTTGGTTACTTTCGCTTTCGCGGCTGGCAGCAAAGGTCAGAACCATGTTTCTGAGAATAACTCTTGAACCGTAAGTCACAGACGCTCGCTCTTGGTTGCATTAGTTTCAGCTCGTGGCAGCCAGTCTAAAGAAACACTATCTTGGACTTCTCTGGATGTTTCCCAGGCGAGCTATTGGCAGCATGTTCAGAACCACGGTTTCTGAGGCTAGTTCTTGAACCGTAAGTCATAGACGCTCGATCTTGGTGGCATTCGTCTCAGCGCCTGGCAATTAGTATAGAAGCACTATCTTTGACTTCTCTGGATGTTTCCCAGACGAGCTATTGACAAGCAAATCCTAGACGCTTGATCTTGGTTACTTTCGCTTTCGCGGCTGGCAGCAAAGTTCAGAACCATGTTTCTGAGAATAACTCTTGAACCGTAAGTCACAGACGCTCGCTCTTGGTTGCATTCGTTTCAGCTCGTGGCAGCCAGTCTAAAAAACACTATCTTGGACTTCTCTGGATGTTTCCCAGGCGAGCTATTGGCAGCATGTTCAAAACCACTGTTTCTGAGGCTAATTCTTGAACCGTAAGTCATAGACGCTCGATCTTGGCGGCATTCGTCTCAGCGCCTGGCAATTAGTATAGAAGCACTGTCTTTGACTTCTCTCGATGTTTCCCAGGCGAGCTATTGACAAGTAAATCCTAGACGCTCGATCTTGGTTACTTTCGCTTTCGCGGCTGGCAGCAAAGGTCAGAACCATGTTTCTGAGAATAACTCTTGAACCGTAAGTCACAGACGCTCGCTCTTGGTTGCATTAGTTTCAGCTCGTGACAGCCAGTCTAAAAAACACTATCTTGGACTTCTCTGGATGTTTCCCAGGCGAGCTATTGGCAGCATGTTCAGAACCACTGTTTCTGAGGCTAATTCTTGAACCGTAAGTCATAGACGCTCGATCTTGTTCGGCATTCGTCTCAGCGCCTGGCAATTAGTATAGAAGCACTGTCTTTTACTTCTCTGGAAGTTTCCCAGGCGAGCTATTGACAAGTAAATCCTAGACGCTCGATCTTGGTTACTTTCGCTTTCGCGGCTGGCAGCAGAGTTCAGAACCATGTTTCTGAGAATTACTCTTGTACCGTAAGTCACAGACGCTCGCTCTTGGTTGCATTCGTTTCAGCTCATGGCAGCCAGTCTAAAAAACACTATCTTGGACTTCTCTGGATGTTTCCCAGGCGAGCTATTGGTAGCATGTTCAGAACCACTGTTTCTGAGGCTAATTCTTGAACCGTAAGTCATAGACGCTCGATCTTGGTGGCATTCGTCTCAGCGCCTGGCAATTAGTATAGAAGCACTGTCTTTGACTTCTCTAGATGTTTCCCAGGCGAGCTATTGACAAGTAAATCCTAGACGCTCGATCTTGGTTACTTTCGCTTTCGCGGCTGGCAGCACAGTTCAGAACCATGTTTCTGAGAATAACTCTTGAACCGTAAGTCACAGACGCTCGCTCTTGGTTGCATTCGTTTCAGCTCGTGGCAGCCAGTCTAAAAAACACTATCTTGGACTTCTCTGGATGTTTCCCAGGCGAGCTATTGGCAGCATGTTCAGAACCACTGTTTCTGAGGCTAATTCTTGAACCGTAAGTCATAGACGCTCGATCTTGGTGGCATTCGTCTCAGCGCCTGGCAATTAGTATAGAAGCACTGTCTTTGACTTCTCTAGATGTTTCCCAGGTGAGCTATTGACAAGTAAATCCTAGACGCTCGATCTTGGTTACTTTCGCTTTCGCGGCTGGCAGCAAAGTTCAGAACCATGTTTCTGAGAATAACTCTTGAACCGTAAGTCACAGACGCTCGCTCTTGGTTGCATTCGTTTCAGCTCGTGGCAGCCAGTCTAAAAAACACTATCTTGGACTTCTCTGGATGTTTCCCAGGCGAGCTATTGGCAGCATGTTCAGAACCACTGTTTCTGAGGCTAATTCTTGAACCGTAAGTCATAGACGCTCGATCTTGGTGGCATTCGTCTCAGCGCCTGGCAATTAGTATAGAAGCACTGTCTTTGACTTCTCTGGATGTTTCCCAGGCGAGCTATTGACAAGTAAATCCTAGACGCTCGATCTTGGTTACTTTCGCTTTCGCGGCTGGCAGCACAGTTCAGAACCATGTTTCTGAGAATAACTCTTGAACCGTAAGTCACAGACGCTCGCTCTTGGTTGCATTCGTTTCAGCTCGTGGCAGCCAGTCTAAAAAACACTATCTTGGACTTCTCTGGATGTTTCCCAGGCGAGCTATTGGCAGCATGTTCAGAACCACTGTTTCTGAGGCTAATTCTTGAACCGTAAGTCATAGACGCTCGATCTTGGTGGCATTCGTCTCAGCGCCTGGCAATTAGTATAGAAGCACTGTCTTTGACTTCTCTAGATGTTTCCCAGGCGAGCTATTGACAAGTAAATCCTAGACGCTCGATCTTGGTTACTTTCGCTTTCGCGGCTGGCAGAAAAGTTCAGAACCATGTTTCTGAGAATAACTCTTGAACCGTAAGTCACAGACGCTCGCTCTTGGTTGCATTCGTTTCAGCTCGTGGCAGCCAGTCTAATAAAAAAACTATCTTGGACTTCTCTGGATTTTTTACCAGGCGAGCAATTGGCAGCATGTTCAGAACCACTGTTTCTGAGGCTAATTCTTGAACTGTAAGTCATAGACGCTCGATCTTGGTGGCATTCGTCTCAGCGCCTGGCAATTAGTATAGAAGCACTGTCTTTGACTTCTCTAGATGTTTCCCAGGCGAGCTATTGACAAGTAAATCCTAGACGATCGATCTTGGTTACTTTCGCTTTCGCGGCTGGCAGCAAAGTTCAGAACCATGTTTCTGAGAATAACTCTTGAACCGTAAGTCACAGACGCTCGCTCTTGGTTGCATTCGTTTCAGCTCGTGGCAGCCAGTCTAAAAAACACTATCTTGGACTTCTCTGGATGTTTCCCAGGCGAGCTATTGGCAGCATGTTCAGAACCACTGTTTCTGAGGCTAATTCTTGAACCGTAAGTCATAGACGCTCGATCTTGGTGGCATTCGTCTCAGTGCCTGGCAATTAGTATAGAAGCACTGTCTTTGACTTCTCTGGATGTTTCCCAGGCGAGCTATTGACAAGTAAATCCTAGACGCTCGATCTTGGTTACTTTCGCTTTCGCGGCTGGCAGCACAGTTCAGAACCATGTTTCTGAGAATAACTCTTGAACCGTAAGTCACAGACGCTCGCTCTTGGTTGCATTCGTTTCAGCTCGTTGCAGCCAGTCTAAAAAACACTATCTTGGACTTCTCTGGATGTTTCCCAGGCGAGCTATTGGCAACATGTTCAGAACCACTGTTTCTGAGGCTAATTCTTGAACCGTAAGTCATAGACGCTCGATCTTGGTGGCATTCGTCTCAGCGCCTGGCAATTAGTATAGAAGCACTGTCTTTGACTTCTCTAGATGTTTCCCAGGCGAGCTATTGACAAGTAAATCCTAGACGCTCGATCTTGGTTACTTTCTCTTTCGCGGCTGGCAGCAAAGTTCAGAACCATGTTTCTGAGAATAACTCTTGAACCGTAAGTCACAGACGCTCGCTCTTGGTTGCATTCGCTTCAGCTCGTGGCAGCCAGTCTAAAAAACACTATCTTGGACTTCTCTCGATGTTTCCCAGGCGAGCTATTGGCAGCATGTTCAGAACCACTGTTTCTGAGGCTAATTCTTGAACCGTAAGTCATAGACGCTCGATCTTGGTGGCATTCGTCTCAGCGCCTGGCAATTAGTATAGAAGCACTGTCTTTGACTTCTCTGGATGTTTCCCAGGCGAGCTATTGACAAGTAAATCCTAGACGCTCGATCTTGGTTACTTTCGCTTTCGCGGCTGTCAGCAGAGTTCAGAACCATGTTTCTGAGAATAACTCTTGAACCGTAAGTCACAGACGCTCGCTCTTGGTTGCATTAGTTTCAGCTCGTGGCAGCCAGTCTAAAGAAACACTATCTTGGACTTCTCTGGATGTTTCCCAGGCGAGCTATTGGCAGCATGTTCAGAACCACGGTTTCTGAGGCTAGTTCTTGAACCGTAAGTCATAGACGCTCGATCTTGGTGGCATTCGTCTCAGCGCCTGGCAATTAGTATAGAAGCACTATCTTTGACTTCTCTGGTTGTTTCCCAGACGAGCTATTGACAAGCAAATCCTAGACGCTTGATCTTGGTTACTTTCGCTTTCGCGGCTGGCAGCAAAGGTCAGAACCATGTTTCTGAGAATAACTCTTGAACCGTAAGTCACAGACGCTCGCTCTTGGTTGCATTAGTTTCAGCTCGTGGCAGCCAGTCTAAAGAAACACTATCTTGGACTTCTCTGGATGTTTCCCAGGCGAGCTATTGGCAGCATGTTCAGAACCACGGTTTCTGAGGCTAGTTCTTGAACCGTAAGTCATAGACGCTCGATCTTGGTGGCATTCGTCTCAGCGCCTGGCAATTAGTATAGAAGCACTATCTTTGACTTCTCTGGATGTTTCCCAGACGAGCTATTGACAAGCAAATCCTAGACGCTTGATCTTGGTTACTTTCGCTTTCGCGGCTGGCAGCAAAGTTCAGAACCATGTTTCTGAGAATAACTCTTGAACCGTAAGTCACAGACGCTCGCTCTTGGTTGCATTCGTTTCAGCTCGTGGCAGCCAGTCTAAAAAACACTATCTTGGACTTCTCTGGATGTTTCCCAGGCGAGCTATTGGCAGCATGTTCAAAACCACTGTTTCTGAGGCTAATTCTTGAACCGTAAGTCATAGACGCTCGATCTTGGCGGCATTCGTCTCAGCGCCTGGCAATTAGTATAGAAGCACTGTCTTTGACTTCTCTCGATGTTTCCCAGGCGAGCTATTGACAAGTAAATCCTAGACGCTCGATCTTGGTTACTTTCGCTTTCGCGGCTGGCAGCAAAGGTCAGAACCATGTTTCTGAGAATAACTCTTGAACCGTAAGTCACAGACGCTCGCTCTTGGTTGCATTAGTTTCAGCTCGTGACAGCCAGTCTAAAAAACACTATCTTGGACTTCTCTGGATGTTTCCCAGGCGAGCTATTGGCAGCATGTTCAGAACCACTGTTTCTGAGGCTAATTCTTGAACCGTAAGTCATAGACGCTCGATCTTGTTCGGCATTCGTCTCAGCGCCTGGCAATTAGTATAGAAGCACTGTCTTTTACTTCTCTGGAAGTTTCCCAGGCGAGCTATTGACAAGTAAATCCTAGACGCTCGATCTTGGTTACTTTCGCTTTCGCGGCTGGCAGCAGAGTTCAGAACCATGTTTCTGAGAATTACTCTTGTACCGTAAGTCACAGACGCTCGCTCTTGGTTGCATTCGTTTCAGCTCATGGCAGCCAGTCTAAAAAACACTATCTTGGACTTCTCTGGATGTTTCCCAGGCGAGCTATTGGTAGCATGTTCAGAACCACTGTTTCTGAGGCTAATTCTTGAACCGTAAGTCATAGACGCTCGATCTTGGTGGCATTCGTCTCAGCGCCTGGCAATTAGTATAGAAGCACTGTCTTTGACTTCTCTAGATGTTTCCCAGGCGAGCTATTGACAAGTAAATCCTAGACGCTCGATCTTGGTTACTTTCGCTTTCGCGGCTGGCAGCACAGTTCAGAACCATGTTTCTGAGAATAACTCTTGAACCGTAAGTCACAGACGCTCGCTCTTGGTTGCATTCGTTTCAGCTCGTGGCAGCCAGTCTAAAAAACACTATCTTGGACTTCTCTGGATGTTTCCCAGGCGAGCTATTGGCAGCATGTTCAGAACCACTGTTTCTGAGGCTAATTCTTGAACCGTAAGTCATAGACGCTCGATCTTGGTGGCATTCGTCTCAGCGCCTGGCAATTAGTATAGAAGCACTGTCTTTGACTTCTCTAGATGTTTCCCAGGTGAGCTATTGACAAGTAAATCCTAGACGCTCGATCTTGGTTACTTTCGCTTTCGCGGCTGGCAGCAAAGTTCAGAACCATGTTTCTGAGAATAACTCTTGAACCGTAAGTCACAGACGCTCGCTCTTGGTTGCATTCGTTTCAGCTCGTGGCAGCCAGTCTAAAAAACACTATCTTGGACTTCTCTGGATGTTTCCCAGGCGAGCTATTGGCAGCATGTTCAGAACCACTGTTTCTGAGGCTAATTCTTGAACCGTAAGTCATAGACGCTCGATCTTGGTGGCATTCGTCTCAGCGCCTGGCAATTAGTATAGAAGCACTGTCTTTGACTTCTCTGGATGTTTCCCAGGCGAGCTATTGACAAGTAAATCCTAGACGCTCGATCTTGGTTACTTTCGCTTTCGCGGCTGGCAGCACAGTTCAGAACCATGTTTCTGAGAATAACTCTTGAACCGTAAGTCACAGACGCTCGCTCTTGGTTGCATTAGTTTCAGCTCGTGGCAGCCAGTCTAAAAAACACTATCTTGGACTTCTCTGGATGTTTCCCAGGCGAGCTATTGGCAGCATGTTCAGAACCACTGTTTCTGAGGCTAATTCTTGAACCGTAAGTCATAGACGCTCGATCTTGGTGGCATTCGTCTCAGCGCCTGGCAATTAGTATAGAAGCACTGTCTTTGACTTCTCTAGATGTTTCCCAGGCGAGCTATTGACAAGTAAATCCTAGACGCTCGATCTTGGTTACTTTCGCTTTCGCGGCTGGCAGAAAAGTTCAGAACCATGTTTCTGAGAATAACTCTTGAACCGTAAGTCACAGACGCTCGCTCTTGGTTGCATTCGTTTCAGCTCGTGGCAGCCAGTCTAAAAAAAACTATCTTGGACTTCTCTGGATTTTTTACCAGGCGAGCAATTGGCAGCATGTTCAGAACCACTGTTTCTGAGGCTAATTCTTGAACTGTAAGTCATAGACGCTCGATCTTGGTGGCATTCGTCTCAGCGCCTGGCAATTAGTATAGAAGCACTGTCTTTGACTTCTCTGGATGTTTCCCAGGCGAGCTATTGACAAGTAAATCCTAGACGATCGATCTTGGTTACTATTGCTTTCGTGGCTGGCAGCAAAGTTCAGAACCATGTTTCTGAGAATAACTCTTGAACCGTAAGTCACAGACGCTCGCTCTTGGTTGCATTCGTTTCAGCTCGTGGCAGCCAGTCTAAAAAACACTATCTTGGACTTCTCTGGATGTTTCCCAGGCGAGCTATTGGCAACATGTTCAGAACCACTGTTTCTGAGGCTAATTCTTGAACCGTAAGTCATAGACGCTCGATCTTGGTGGCATTCGTCTCAGCGCCTGGCAATTAGTATAGAAGCACTGTCTTTGACTTCTCTGGATGTTTCCCAGGCGAGCTATTGACAAGTAAATCCTAGACGCTCGATATTGGTTACTTTCGCTTTCGCGGCTGTCAGCAAAGTTCAGAACCATGTTTCTGAGAATAACTCTTGAACCGTAAGTCACAGACGCTCGCTCTTGGTTGCATTAGTTTCAGCTCGTGGCAGCCAGCCTAAAAAAACACTATCTTGGACTTCTCTGGATGTTTCCCAGGCGAGCTATTGGCAGCATGTTCAGAACCACGGTTTCTGAGGCTAGTTCTTGAACCGTAAGTCATAGACGCTCGATCTTGGTGGCATTCGTCTCAGCACCTGGCAATTAGTATAGAAGCACTGTCTTTGACTTCTCTGGATGTTTCCCAGGCGAGCTTTTGACAAGTAAATCCTAGAGGCTCGATCTTGGTTACTTTCCTTTCGCGGCTGGCAGCAAAGTTCAGAACCATGTTTCTGAGAATAACTCTTGAACCGTAAGTCACAGACGCTCGCTCTTGGTTGCATTCGTTTCAGCTCGTGGCAGCCAGTCTAAAAAACACTATCTTGGACTTCTCTGGATGTTTCCCAGGCGAGCTATTGGCAGCATGTTCAGAACCACTGTTTCTGAGGCTAATTCTTGAACCGTAAGTCATAGACGCTCGATCTTGGCGGCATTCGTCTCAGCGCCTGGCAATTAGTATAGAAGCACTATCTTTGACTTCTCTGGATGTTTCCCAGGCGAGCTATTGACAAGAAAATCCTAGACGCTTGATCTTGGTTACTTTCGCTTTCGCGGCTGGCAGCAAAGTTCAAAACCATGTTTCTGAGAATAACTCTTGAACCGTAAGTCACAGACGCTCGCTCTTGGTTGCATTCGTTTCAGCTCGTGACAGCCAGTCTAAAAAACACTATCTTGGACTTCTCTGGATGTTTCCCAGGCGAGCTATTGGCAGCATGTTCAGAACCACTGTTTCTGAGGCTAATTCTTGAACCGTAAGTCATAGACGCTCGATCTTGTTCGGCATTCGTCTCAGCGCCTGGCAATTAGTATAGAAGCACTGTCTTTTACTTCTCTGGAAGTTTCCCAGGCGAGCTATTGACAAATAAATCCTAGACGCTCGATCTTGGTTACTTTCGCTTTCGCGGCTGGCAGCAGAGTTCAGAACCATGTTTCTGAGAATTACTCTTGTACCGTAAGTCACAGACGCTCGCTCTTGGTTGCATTCGTTTCAGCTCATTGCAGCCAGTCTAAAAAACACTATCTTGGACTTCTCTGGATGTTTCCCAGGCGAGCTATTGGCAGCATGTTCAGAACCACTGTTTCTGAGGCTAATTCTTGAACCGTAAGTCATAGACGCTCGATCTTGGTGGCATTCGTCTCAGCGCCTGGCAATTAGTATAGAAGCACTGTCTTTGACTTCTCTAGATGTTTCCCAGGCGAGCTATTGACAAGTAAATCCTAGACGATCGATCTTGGTTACTTTCGCTTTCGTGGCTGGCAGCAAAGTTCAGAACCATGTTTCTGAGAATAACTCTTGAACCGTAAGTCACAGACGCTCGCTCTTGGTTGCATTCGTTTCAGCTCGTGGCAGCCAGTCTAAAAAACACTATCTTGGACTTCTCTGGATGTTTCCCAGGCGAGCTATTGGCAGCATGTTCAGAACCACTGTTTCTGAGGCTAATTCTTGAACCGTAAGTCATAGACGCTCGATCTTGGTGGCATTCGTCTCAGCGCCTGGCAATTAGTATAGAAGCACTGTCTTTGACTTCTCTGGATGTTTCCCAGGCGAGCTATTGACAAGTAAATCCTAGACGCTCGATCTTGGTTACTTTCGCTTTCGCGGCTGGCAGCACAGTTCAGAACCATGTTTCTGAGAATAACTCTTGAACCGTAAGCCACAGACGCTCGCTCTTGGTTGCATTCGTTTCAGCTCGTGGCAGCCAGTCTAAAAAACACTATCTTGGACTTCTCTGGATGTTTCCCAGGCGAGCTATTGGCAGCATGTTCAGAACCACTGTTTCTGAGGCTAATTCTTGAACCGTAAGTCATAGACGCTCGATCTTGGTGGCATTCGTCTCAGCGCCTGGCAATTAGTATAGAAGCACTGTCTTTGACTTCTCTAGATGTTTCCCAGGCGAGCTATTGACAAGTAAATCCTAGACGCTCGATCTTGGTTACTTTCGCTTTCGCGGCTGGCAGCAAAGTTCAGAACCATGTTTCTGAGAATAACTCTTGAACCGTAAGTCACAGACGCTCGCTCTTGGTTGCATTCGTTTCAGCTCGTGGCAGCCAGTCTAAAAAACACTATCTTGGACTTCTCTCGATGTTTCCCAGGCGAGCTATTGGCAGCATGTTCAGAACCACTGTTTCTGAGGCTAATTCTTGAACCGTAAGTCATAGACGCTCGATCTTGGTGGCATTCGTCTCAGCGCCTGGCAATTAGTATAGAAGCACTGTCTTTGACTTCTCTGGATGTTTCCCAGGCGAGCTATTGACAAGTAAATCCTAGACGCTCGATCTTGGTTACTTTCGCTTTCGCGGCTGTCAGCAAAGTTCAGAACCATGTTTCTGAGAATAACTCTTGAACCGTAAGTCACAGACGCTCGCTCTTGGTTGCATTAGTTTCAGCTCGTGGCAGCCAGTCTAAAAAAACACTATCTTGGACTTCTCTGGATGTTTCCCAGGCGAGCTATTGGCAGCATGTTCAGAACCACTGTTTCTGAGGCTAGTTCTTGAACCGTAAGTCATAGACGCTCGATCTTGGTGGCATTCGTCTCAGCGCCTAGCAATTAGTATAGAAGCACTGTCTTTGACTTCTCTGGATGTTTCCCAGGCGAGCTATTGACAAGTAAATCCTAGACGCTCGATCTTGGTTACTTTCGCTTTCGCGGCTGTCAGCAAAGTTCAGAACCATGTTTCTGAGAATAACTCTTGAACCGTAAGTCACAGACGCTCGCTCTTGGTTGCATTAGTTTCAGCTCGTGGCAGCCAGCCTAAAAAAAACACTATCTTGGACTTCTCTGGATGTTTCCCAGGCGAGCTATTGGCAGCATGTTCAGAACCACGGTTTCTGAGGCTAGTTCTTGAACCGTAAGTCATAGACGCTCGATCTTGGTGGCATTCGTCTCAGCACCTGGCAATTAGTATAGAAGCACTGTCTTTTACTTCTCTGGAAGTTTCCCAGGCGAGCTATTGACAAGTAAATCCTAGACGCTCGATCTTGGTTACTTTCGCTTTCGCGGCTGGCAGCAGAGTTCAGAACCATGTTTCTGAGAATTACTCTTGTACCGTAAGTCACAGACGCTCACTCTTGGTTGCATTCGTTTCAGCTCATGGCAGCCAGTCTAAAAAACACTATCTTGGACTTCTCTGGATGTTTCCCAGGCGAGCTATTGGCAGCATGTTCAGAACCACTGTTTCTGAGGCTAATTCTTGAACCGTAAGTCATAGACGCTCGATCTTGGTGGCATTCGTCTCAGCGCCTGGCAATTAGTATAGAAGCACTGTCTTTGACTTCTCTAGATGTTTCCCAGGCGAGCTATTGACAAGTAAATCCTAGACGATCGATCTTGGTTACTTTCGCTTTCGTGGCTGGCAGCAAAGTTCAGAACCATGTTTCTGAGAATAACTCTTGAACCGTAAGTCACAGACGCTCGCTCTTGGTTGCATTCGTTTCAGCTCGTGGCAGCCAGTCTAAAAAACACTATCTTGGACTTCTCTGGATGTTTCCCAGGCGAGCTATTGGCAGCATGTTCAGAACCACTGTTTCTGAGGCTAATTCTTGAACCGTAAGTCATAGACGCTCGATCTTGGTGGCATTCGTCTCAGCGCCTGGCAATTAGTATAGAAGCACTGTCTTTGACTTCTCTGGATGTTTCCCAGGCGAGCTATTGACAAGTAAATCCTAGACGCTCGATCTTGGTTACTTTCGCTTTCGCGGCTGGCAGCACAGTTCAGAACCATGTTTCTGAGAATAACTCTTGAACCGTAAGCCACAGACGCTCGCTCTTGGTTGTATTCATTTCAGCTCGTGGCAGCCAGTCTAAAAAACACTATCTTGGACTTCTCTGGATGTTTCCCAGGCGAGCTATTGGCAGCATGTTCAGAACCACTGTTTCTGAGGCTAATTCTTGAACCGTAAGTCATAGACGCTCGATCTTGGTGGCATTCGTCTCAGCGCCTGGCAATTAGTATAGGAGCACTGTCTTTGACTTCTCTAGATGTTTCCCAGGCGAGCTATTGACAAGTAAATCCTAGACGCTCGATCTTGGTTACTTTCGCTTTCGCGGCTGGCAGCAAAGTTCAGAACCATGTTTCTGAGAATAACTCTTGAACCGTAAGTCACAGACGCTCGCTCTTGGTTGCATTTGTTTCAGCTCGTGGCAGCCAGTCTAAAAAACACTATCTTGGACTTCTCTCGATGTTTCCCAGGCGAGCTATTGGCAGCATGTTCAGAACCACTGTTTCTGAGGCTAATTCTTGAACCGTAAGTCATAGACGCTCGATCTTGGTGGCATTCGTCTCAGCGCCTGGCAATTAGTATAGAAGCACTGTCTTTGACTTCTCTGGATGTTTCCCAGGCGAGCTATTGACAAGTAAATCCTAGACGCTCGATCTTGGTTACTTTCGCTTTCGCGGCTGTCAGCAAAGTTCAGAACCATGTTTCTGAGAATAACTCTTGAACCGTAAGTCACAGACGCTCGCTCTTGGTTGCATTAGTTTCAGCTCGTGGCAGCCAGTCTAAAAAAACACTATCTTGGACTTCTCTGGATGTTTCCCAGGCGAGCTATTGGCAGCATGTTCAGAACCACTGTTTCTGAGGCTAGTTCTTGAACCGTAAGTCATAGACGCTCGATCTTGGTGGCATTCGTCTCAGCGCCTGGCAATTAGTATAGAAGCACTGTCTTTGACTTCTCTGGATGTTTCCCAGGCGAGCTATTGACAAGTAAATCCTAGACGCTCGATCTTGGTTACTTTCGCTTTCGCGGCTGGCAGCAAAGTTCAGAACCATGTTTCTGAGAATAACTCTTGAACCGTAAGTCACAGACGCTCGCTCTTGGTTGCATTCGTTTCAGCTCGTGGCAGCCAGTCTAAAAAACACTATCTTGGACTTCTCTGGATGTTTCCCAGGCGAGCTATTGGCAGCATGTTCAGAACCACTGTTTCTGAGGCTAATTCTTGAACCGTAAGTCATAGACGCTCGATCTTGGCGGCATTCGTCTCAGCGCCTGGCAATTAGTATAGAAGCACTATCTTTGACTTCTCTGGATGTTTCCCAGGCGAGCTATTGACAAGAAAATCCTAGTCGCTTGATCTTGGTTACTTTCGCTTTCGCGGCTGGCAGCAAAGTTCAGAACCATGTTTCTGAGAATAACTCTTGAACCGTAAGTCACAGACGCTCGCTCTTGGTTGCATTCGTTTCAGCTCGTGGCAGCCAGTCTAAAAAACACTATCTTGGACTTCTCTGGATGTTTCCCAGGCGAGCTATTGGCAGCATGTTCAGAACCACTGTTTCTGAGGCTAATTATTGAACCGTAAGTCATAGACGCTCGATCTTGGTGGCATTCGTCTCAGCGCCTGGCAATTAGTATAGAAGCACTGTCTTTGACTTCTCTAGATGTTTCCCAGGCGAGCTATTGACAAGTAAATCCTAGACGCTCGATCTTGGTTACTTTCGCTTTCGCGGCTGGCAGCAAAGTTCAGAACCATGTTTCTGAGAATAACTCTTGAACCGTAAGTCACAGACGCTCGCTCTTGGTTGCATTCGTTTCAGCTCGTGGCAGCCAGTCTAAAAAACACTATCTTGGACTTCTCTCGTTGTTTCCCAGGCGAGCTATTGGCAGCATGTTCAGAACCACTGTTTCTGAGGCTAATTCTTGAACCGTAAGTCATAGACGCTCGATCTTGGTGGCATTCGTCTCAGTGCCTGGCAATTAGTATAGAAGCACTGTCTTTGACTTCTCTGGATGTTTCCCAGGCAAGCTATTGACAAGTAAATCCTAGACGCTCGATCTTGGTTACTTTCGCTTTCGCGGCTGTCAGCAAAGTTCAGAACCATGTTTCTGAGAATAACTCTTGAACCGTAAGTCACAGACGCTCGCTCTTGGTTGCATTAGTTTCAGCTCGTGGCAGCCAGTCTAAAAAAACACTATCTTGGACTTCTCTGGATGTTTCCCAGGCGAGCTATTGGCAGCATGTTCAGAACCACTTTTTCTGAGGCTAGTTCTTGAACCGTAAGTCATAGACGCTCGATCTTGGTGGCATTCGTCTCAGCGCCTGGCAATTAGTATAGAAGCACTGTCTTTGACTTCTCTGGATGTTTCCCAGGCGAGCTATTGACAAGTAAATCCTAGACGCTCGATCTTGGTTACTTTCGCTTTCGCGGCTGGCAGCAAAGTTCAGAACCATGTTTCTGAGAATAACTCTTGAACCGTAAGTCACAGACGCTCGCTCTTGGTTGCATTCGTTTCAGCTCGTGGCAGCCAGTCTAAAAAACACTATCTTGGACTTCTCTGGATGTTTCCCAGGCGAGCTATTGGCAGCATGTTCAGAACCACTGTTTCTGAGGCTAATTCTTGAACCGTAAGTCATAGACGCTCGATCTTGGCGGCATTCGTCTCAGCGCCTGGCAATTAGTATAGAAGCACTATCTTTGACTTCTCTGGATGTTTCCCAGGCGAGCTATTGACAAGCAAATCCTAGACGCTTGATCTTGGTTACTTTCGCTTTCGCGGCTGGCAGCAAAGTTCAGAACCATGTTTCTGAGAATAACTCTTGAACCGTAAGTCACAGACGCTCGCTCTTGGTTGCATTCGTTTCAGCTTGTGGCAGCCAGTCTAAAAAACACTATCTTGGACTTCTCTGGATGTTTCCCAGGCGAGCTATTGGCAGCACGTTCAAAACCACTGTTTCTGAGGCTAATTCTTGAACCGTAAGTCATAGACGCTCGATCTTGGCGGCATTCGTCTCAGCGCCTGGCAATTAGTATAGAAGCACTGTCTTTGACTTCTCTGGATGTTTCCCAGGCGAGCTATTGACAAGTAAATCCTAGACGCTCGATCTTGGTTACTTTCGCTTTCGCGGCTGGCAGCAAAGTTCAGAACCATGTTTCTGAGAATAACTCTTGAACCGTAAGTCACAGACGCTCGCTCTTGGTTGCATTAGTTTCAGCTCGTGGCAGCCAGTCTAAAAAACACTATCTTGGACTTCTCTGGATGTTTCCCAGGCGAGCTATTGGCAGCATGTTCAGAACCACTGTTTCTGAGGCTAATTCTTGAACCGTAAGTCATAGACGCTCGATCTTGTTCGGCATTCGTCTCAGCGCCTGGCAATTAGTATAGAAGCACTGTCTTTTACTTCTCTGGATGTTTCCCAGGCGAGCTATTGACAAGTAAATCCTAGACGCTCGATCTTGGTTACTTTCGCTTTCGCGGCTGGCAGCAGAGTTCAGAACCATGTTTCTGAGAATTACTCTTGTACCGTAAGTCACAGACGCTCGCTCTTGGTTGCATTCGTTTCAGCTCATGGCAGCCAGTCTAAAAAACACTATCTTGGACTTCTCTGGATGTTTCCCATGCGAGCTATTGGCAGCATGTTCAAAACCACTGTTTCTGAGGCTAATTCTTGAACCGTAAGTCATAGACGCTCGATCTTGGCGGCATTCGTCTCAGCGCCTGGCAATTAGTATAGAAGCACTGTCTTTGACTTCTCTGGATGTTTCCCAGGCGAGCTATTGACAAGTAAATCCTAGACGCTCGATCTTGGTTACTTTCGCTTTCGCGGCTGGCAGCAAAGTTCAGAACCATGTTTCTGAGAATAACTCTTGAACCGTAAGTCACAGACGCTCGCTCTTGGTTGCATTCGTTTCAGCTCGTGGCAGCCAGTCTAAAAAACACTATCTTGGACTTCTCTGGATGTTTCCCAGGCGAGCTATTGGCAGCATGTTCAGAACCACTGTTTCTGAGGCTAATTCTTGAACCGTAAGTCATAGACGCTCGATCTTGGTGCCATTCGTCTCAGCGCCTGGCAATTAGTATAGAAGCACTGTCTTTGACTTCTCTAGATGTTTCCCAGGCGAGCTATTGACAAGTAAATCCTAGACGATCGATCTTGGTTACTTTCGCTTTCGCGGCTGGCAGCAAAGTTCAGAACCATGTTTCTGAGAATAACTCTTGAACCGTAAGTCACAGACGCTCGCTCTTGGTTGCATTTGTTTCAGCTTGTGGCAGCCAGTCTAAAAAACACTATCTTGGACTTCTCTGGATGTTTCCCAGGCGAGCTATTGGCAGCATGTTCAAAACCACTGTTTCTGAGGCTAATTCTTGAACCGTAAGTCATAGACGCTCGATCTTGGCGGCATTCGTCTCAGCGCCTGGCAATTAGTATAGAAGCACTGTCTTTGACTTCTCTGGATGTTTCCCAGGCGAGCTATTGACAAGTAAATCCTAGACGCTCGATCTTGGTTACTTTCGCTTTCGCGGCTGTCAGCAAAGTTCAGAACCATGTTTCTGAGAATAACTCTGGAACCGTAAGTCACAGACGCTCGCTCTTGGTTGCATTAGTTTCAGCTCGTGGCAGCCAGTCTAAAAAAACACTATCTTGGACTTCTCTGGATGTTTCCCAGGCGAGCTATTGGCAGCATGTTCAGAACCACTTTTTCTGAGGCTAGTTCTTGAACCGTAAGTCATAGACGCTCGATCTTGGTGGCATTCGTCTCAGCGCCTGGCAATTAGTATAGAAGCACTGTCTTTGACTTCTCTGGATGTTTCCCAGGCGAGCTATTGACAAGTAAATCCTAGACGCTCGATCTTGGTTACTTTCGCTTTCGCGGCTGGCAGCAAAGTTCAGAACCATGTTTCTGAGAATAACTCTTGAACCGTAAGTCACAGACGCTCGCTCTTGGTTGCATTCGTTTCAGCTCGTGGCAGCCAGTCTAAAAAACACTATCTTGGACTTCTCTGGATGTTTCCCAGGCGAGCTATTGGCAGCATGTTCAGAACCACTGTTTCTGAGGCTAATTCTTGAACCGTACGTCATAGACGCTCGATCTTGGCGGCATTCGTCTCAGCGCCTGGCAATTAGTATAGAAGCACTATCTTTGACTTCTCTGGATGTTTCCCAGGCGAGCTATTGACAAGCAAATCCTAGACGCTTGATCTTGGTTACTTTCGCTTTCGCGGCTGGCAGCAAAGTTCAGAACCATGTTTCTGAGAATAACTCTTGAACCGTAAGTCACAGACGCTCGCTCTTGGTTGCATTTGTTTCAGCTTGTGGCAGCCAGTCTAAAAAACACTATCTTGGACTTCTCTGGATGTTTCCCAGGCGAGCTATTGGCAGCATGTTCAAAACCACTGTTTCTGAGGCTAATTCTTGAACCGTAAGTCATAGACGCTCGATCTTGGCGGCATTCGTCTCAGCGCCTGGCAATTAGTATAGAAGCACTGTCTTTGACTTCTCTGGATGTTTCCCAGGCGAGCTATTGACAAGTAAATCCTAGACGCTCGATCTTGGTTACTTTCGCTTTCGCGGCTGGCAGCAAAGTTCAGAACCATGTTTCTGAGAATAACTCTTGAACCGTAAGTCACAGACGCTCGCTCTTGGTTGCATTAGTTTCAGCTCGTGGCAGCCAGTCTAAAAAACACTATCTTGGACTTCTCTGGATGTTTCCCAGGCGAGCTATTGGCAGCATGTTCAGAACCACTGTTTCTGAGGCTAATTCTTGAACCGTAAGTCATAGACGCTCGATCTTGTTCGGCATTCGTCTCAGCGCCTGGCAATTAGTATAGAAGCACTGTCTTTTACTTCTCTGGATGTTTCCCAGGCGAGCTATTGACAAGTAAATCCTAGACGCTCGATCTTGGTTACTTTCGCTTTCGCGGCTGGCAGCAGAGTTCAGAACCATGTTTCTGAGAATTACTCTTGTACCGTAAGTCACAGACGCTCGCTCTTGGTTGCATTCGTTTCAGCTCATGGCAGCCAGTCTAAAAAACACTATCTTGGACTTCTCTGGATGTTTCCCATGCGAGCTATTGGCAGCATGTTCAAAACCACTGTTTCTGAGGCTAATTCTTGAACCGTAAGTCATAGACGCTCGATCTTGGCGGCATTCGTCTCAGCGCCTGGCAATTAGTATAGAAGCACTGTCTTTGACTTCTCTGGATGTTTCCCAGGCGAGCTATTGACAAGTAAATCCTAGACGCTCGATCTTGGTTACTTTCGCTTTCGCGGCTGGCAGCAAAGTTCAGAACCATGTTTCTGAGAATAACTCTTGAACCGTAAGTCACAGACGCTCGCTCTTGGTTGCATTCGTTTCAGCTCGTGGCAGCCAGTCTAAAAAACACTATCTTGGACTTCTCTGGATGTTTCCCAGGCGAGCTATTGGCAGCATGTTCAGAACCACTGTTTCTGAGGCTAATTCTTGAACCGTAAGTCATAGACGCTCGATCTTGGTGCCATTCGTCTCAGCGCCTGGCAATTAGTATAGAAGCACTGTCTTTGACTTCTCTAGATGTTTCCCAGGCGAGCTATTGACAAGTAAATCCTAGACGCTCGATCTTGGTTACTTTCGCTTTCGCGGCTGGCAGCAAAGTTCAGAACCATGTTTCTGAGAATAACTCTTGAACCGTAAGTCACAGACGCTCGCTCTTGGTTGCATTTGTTTCAGCTTGTGGCAGCCAGTCTAAAAAACACTATCTTGGACTTCTCTGGATGTTTCCCAGGCGAGCTATTGGCAGCATGTTCAAAACCACTGTTTCTGAGGCTAATTCTTGAACCGTAAGTCATAGACGCTCGATCTTGGCGGCATTCGTCTCAGCGCCTGGCAATTAGTATAGAAGCACTGTCTTTGACTTCTCTGGATGTTTCCCAGGCGAGCTATTGACAAGTAAATCCTAGACGCTCGATCTTGGTTACTTTCGCTTTCGCGGCTGTCAGCAAAGTTCAGAACCATGTTTCTGAGAATAACTCTGGAACCGTAAGTCACAGACGCTCGCTCTTGGTTGCATTAGTTTCAGCTCGTGGCAGCCAGTCTAAAAAAACACTATCTTGGACTTCTCTGGATGTTTCCCAGGCGAGCTATTGGCAGCATGTTCAGAACCACTTTTTCTGAGGCTAGTTCTTGAACCGTAAGTCATAGACGCTCGATCTTGGTGGCATTCGTCTCAGCGCCTGGCAATTAGTATAGAAGCACTGTCTTTGACTTCTCTGGATGTTTCCCAGGCGAGCTATTGACAAGTAAATCCTAGACGCTCGATCTTGGTTACTTTCGCTTTCGCGGCTGGCAGCAAAGTTCAGAACCATGTTTCTGAGAATAACTCTTGAACCGTAAGTCACAGACGCTCGCTCTTGGTTGCATTCGTTTCAGCTCGTGGCAGCCAGTCTAAAAAACACTATCTTGGACTTCTCTGGATGTTTCCCAGGCGAGCTATTGGCAGCATGTTCAGAACCACTGTTTCTGAGGCTAATTCTTGAACCGTACGTCATAGACGCTCGATCTTGGCGGCATTCGTCTCAGCGCCTGGCAATTAGTATAGAAGCACTATCTTTGACTTCTCTGGATGTTTCCCAGGCGAGCTATTGACAAGCAAATCCTAGACGCTTGATCTTGGTTACTTTCGCTTTCGCGGGTGGCAGCAAAGTTCAGAACCATGTTTCTGAGAATAACTCTTGAACCGTAAGTCACAGACGCTCGCTCTTGGTTGCATTTGTTTCAGCTTGTGGCAGCCAGTCTAAAAAACACTATCTTGGACTTCTCTGGATGTTTCCCAGGCGAGCTATTGGCAGCATGTTCAAAACCACTGTTTCTGAGGCTAATTCTTGAACCGTAAGTCATAGACGCTCGATCTTGGCGGCATTCGTCTCAGCGCCTGGCAATTAGTATAGAAGCACTGTCTTTGACTTCTCTGGATGTTTCCCAGGCGAGCTATTGACAAGTAAATCCTAGACGCTCGATCTTGGTTACTTTCGCTTTCGCGGCTGGCAGCAAAGTTCAGAACCATGTTTCTGAGAATAACTCTTGAACCGTAAGTCACAGACGCTCGCTCTTGGTTGCATTAGTTTCAGCTCGTGGCAGCCAGTCTAAAAAACACTATCTTGGACTTCTCTGGATGTTTCCCAGGCGAGCTATTGGCAGCATGTTCAGAACCACTGTTTCTGAGGCTAATTCTTGAACCGTAAGTCATAGACGCTCGATCTTGTTCGGCATTCGTCTCAGCGCCTGGCAATTAGTATAGAAGCACTGTCTTTTACTTCTCTGGATGTTTCCCAGGCGAGCTATTGACAAGTAAATCCTAGACGCTCGATCTTGGTTACTTTCGCTTTCGCGGCTGGCAGCAGAGTTCAGAACCATGTTTCTGAGAATTACTCTTGTACCGTAAGTCACAGACGCTCGCTCTTGGTTGCATTCGTTTCAGCTCATGGCAGCCAGTCTAAAAAACACTATCTTGGACTTCTCTGGATGTTTCCCAGGCGAGCTATTGGCAGCATGTTCAAAACCACTGTTTCTGAGGCTAATTCTTGAACCGTAAGTCATAGACGCTCGATCTTGTTCGGCATTCGTCTCAGCGCCTGGCAATTAGTATAGAAGCACTGTCTTTTACTTCTCTGGATGTTTCCCAGGCGAGCTATTGACAAGTAAATCCTAGACGCTCGATCTTGGTTACTTTCGCTTTCGCGGCTGGCAGCAAAGTTCAGAACCATGTTTCTGAGAATTACTCTTGTACCGTAAGTCACAGACGCTCGCTCTTGGTTGCATTCGTTTCAGCTCATGGCAGCCAGTCTAAAAAACACTATCTTGGACTTCTCTGGATGTTTCCCAGGCGAGCTATTGGCAGCATGTTCAGAACCACTGTTTCTGAGGCTAATTCTTGAACCGTAAGTCATAGACGCTCGATCTTGGTGGCATTCGTCTCAGCGCCTGGCAATTAGTATAGAAGCACTGTCTTTGACTTCTCTAGATGTTTCCCAGGCGAGCTATTGACAAGTAAATCCTAGACGATCGATCTTGGTTACTTTCGCTTTCGTGGCTGGCAGCAAAGTTCAGAACCATGTTTCTGAGAATAACTCTTGAACCGTAAGTCACAGACGCTCGCTCTTGGTTGCATTCGTTTCAGCTCGTGGCAGCCAGTCTAAAAAACACTATCTTGGACTTCTCTGGATGTTTCCCAGGCGAGCTATTGGCAGCATGTTCAGAACCACTGTTTCTGAGGCTAATTATTGAACCGTAAGTCATAGACGCTCGATCTTGGTGGCATTCGTCTCAGTGCCTGGCAATTAGTATAGAAGCACTGTCTTTGACTTCTCTGGATGTTTCCCAGGCGAGCTATTGACAAGTAAATCCTAGACGCTCGATCTTGGTTACTTTCGCTTTCGCGGCTGGCAGCACAGTTCAGAACCATGTTTCTGAGAATAACTCTTGAACCGTAAGTCACAGACGCTCGCTCTTGGTTGCATTCGTTTCAGCTCGTGGCAGCCAGTCTAAAAAACACTATCTTGGACTTCTCTGGATGTTTCCCAGGCGAGCTATTGGCAGCATGTTCAGAACCACTGTTTCTGAGGTTAATTCTTGAACCGTAAGTCATAGACGCTCGATCTTGGTGGCATTCGTCTCAGCGCCTGGCAATTAGTATAGAAGCACTGTCTTTGACTTCTCTAGATGTTTCCCAGGCGAGCTATTGACAAGTAAATCCAAGACGATCGATCTTGGTTACTTTCGCTTTCGCGGCTGGCAGCAAAGTTCAGAACCATGTTTCTGAGAATAACTCTTGAACCGTAAGACACAGACACTCGCTCTTGGTTGCATTCGTTTCAGCTCGTGGTAGCCAGTCTAAAATACACTATCTTGGACTTCTCTGGATGTTTCCCAGGCGAGCTATTGGCAGCATGTTCAGAACCACTGTTTCTGAGGCTAATTCTTGAACCGTAAGTCATAGACGCTCGATCTTGGTGGCATTCGTCTCAGCGCCTGGCAATTAGTATAGAAGCACTGTCTTTGACTTCTCTGGATGTTTCCCAGGCAAGCTATTGACAAGTAAATCCTAGACGCTCGATCTTGGTTACTTTCGCTTTCGCGGCTGGCAGCACAGTTCAGAACCATGTTTCTGAGAATAACTCTTGAACCGTAAGTCACAGACGCTCGCTCTTGGTTGCATTCGTTTCAGCTCGTGGCAGCCAGTCTAAAAAACACTATCTTGGACTTCTCTGGATGTTTCCCAGGCGAGCTATTGGCAGCATGTTCAGAACCACTGTTTCTGAGGCTAATTCTTGAACCGTAAGTCATAGACGCTCGATCTTGGTGGCATTCGTCTCAGCGCCTGGCAATTAGTATAGAAGCACTGTCTTTGACTTCTCTGGATGTTTCCCAGGCGAGCTATTGACAAGTAAATCCTAGACGCTCGATCTTGGTTACTTTCGCTTTCGCGGCTGGCAGCAAAGTTCAGAACCATGTTTCTGAGAATAACTCTTGAACCGTAAGTCACAGACGCTCGCTCTTGGTTGCATTCGTTTCAGCTCGTGGCAGCCAGTCTAAAAAACACTATTTTGGACTTCTCTGGATGTTTCCCAGGCGAGCTATTGGCAGCATGTTCAGAACCACTGTTTCTGAGGCTAATTCTTGAACCGTAAGTCATAGACGCTCGATCTTGGCGGCATTTGTCTCAGCGCCTGGCAATTAGTATAGAAGCACTGTCTTTGACTACTCTGGATGTTTCCCAGGCGAGCTATTGACAAGTAAATCCTAGACGCTCAATCTTGGTTACTTTCGCTTTCGCGGCTGGCAGCAAAGTTCAGAACCATGTTTCTGAGAATAACTCTTGAACCGTAAGTCACAGATGCTCGCTCTTGGTTGCATTTGTTTCAGCTCGTGGCAGCCAGTCTAAAAAAACACTATCTTGGACTTCTCTGGATGTTTCCCAGGCGAGCTATTGGCAGCATGTTCAGAACCACTGTTTCTGAGGCTAATTCTTGAACCGTAAGTCATAGACGCTCGATCTTGGTGGCATTCGTCTCAGCGCCTGGCAATTAGTATAGAAGCACTGTCTTTGACTTCTCTGGATGTTTCCCAGGCGAGCTATTGACAAGTAAATCCTAGACGCTCGATCTTGGTTACTTTCGCTTTCGCGGCTGGCAGCAAAGTTCAGAACCATGTTTCTGAGAATAACTCTTGAACCGTAAGTCACAGACGCTCGCTCTTGGTTGCATTCGTTTCAGCTCGTGGCAGCCAGTCTAAAAAACACTATCTTGGACTTCTCTGGATGTTTCCCAGGCGAGCTATTGGCAGCATGTTCAGAACCACTGTTTCTGAGGTTAATTCTTGAACCGTAAGTCATAGACGCTCGATCTTGGTGGCATTCGTCTCAGCGCCTGGCAATTAGTATAGAAGCACTGTCTTTGACTTCTCTAGATGTTTCCCAGGCGAGCTATTGACAAGTAAATCCAAGACGATCGATCTTGGTTACTTTCGCTTTCGCGGCTGGCAGCAAAGTTCAGAACCATGTTTCTGAGAATAACTCTTGAACCGTAAGACACAGACACTCGCTCTTGGTTGCATTCGTTTCAGCTCGTGGTAGCCAGTCTAAAATACACTATCTTGGACTTCTCTGGATGTTTCCCAGGCGAGCTATTGGCAGCATGTTCAGAACCACTGTTTCTGAGGCTAATTCTTGAACCGTAAGTCATAGACGCTCGATCTTGGTGGCATTCGTCTCAGCGCCTGGCAATTAGTATAGAAGCACTGTCTTTGACTTCTCTGGATGTTTCCCAGGCAAGCTATTGACAAGTAAATCCTAGACGCTCGATCTTGGTTACTTTCGCTTTCGCGGCTGGCAGCACAGTTCAGAACCATGTTTCTGAGAATAACTCTTGAACCGTAAGTCACAGACGCTCGCTCTTGGTTGCATTCGTTTCAGCTCGTGGCAGCCAGTCTAAAAAACACTATCTTGGACTTCTCTGGATGTTTCCCAGGCGAGCTATTGGCAGCATGTTCAGAACCACTGTTTCTGAGGCTAATTCTTGAACCGTAAGTCATAGACGCTCGATCTTGGTGGCATTCGTCTCAGCGCCTGGCAATTAGTATAGAAGCACTGTCTTTGACTTCTCTGGATGTTTCCCAGGCGAGCTATTGACAAGTAAATCCTAGACGCTCGATCTTGGTTACTTTCGCTTTCGCGGCTGGCAGCAAAGTTCAGAACCATGTTTCTGAGAATAACTCTTGAACCGTAAGTCACAGACGCTCGCTCTTGGTTGCATTCGTTTCAGCTCGTGGCAGCCAGTCTAAAAAACACTATTTTGGACTTCTCTGGATGTTTCCCAGGCGAGCTATTGGCAGCATGTTCAGAACCACTGTTTCTGAGGCTAATTCTTGAACCGTAAGTCATAGACGCTCGATCTTGGCGGCATTTGTCTCAGCGCCTGGCAATTAGTATAGAAGCACTGTCTTTGACTACTCTGGATGTTTCCCAGGCGAGCTATTGACAAGTAAATCCTAGACGCTCAATCTTGGTTACTTTCGCTTTCGCGGCTGGCAGCAAAGTTCAGAACCATGTTTCTGAGAATAACTCTTGAACCGTAAGTCACAGACGCTCGCTCTTGGTTGCATTTGTTTCAGCTCGTGGCAGCCAGTCTAAAAAAACACTATCTTGGACTTCTCTGGATGTTTCCCAGGCGAGCTATTGGCAGCATGTTCAGAACCACTGTTTCTGAGGCTAATTCTTGAACCGTAAGTCATAGACGCTCGATCTTGGTGGCATTCGTCTCAGCGCCTGGCAATTAGTATAGAAGCACTGTCTTTGACTTCTCTGGATGTTTCCCAGGCGAGCTATTGACAAGTAAATCCTAGACGCTCGATCTTGGTTACTTTCGCTTTCGCGGCTGGCAGCAAAGTTCAGAACCATGTTTCTGAGAATAACTCTTGAACCGTAAGTCACAGACGCTCGCTCTTGGTTGCATTCGTTTCAGCTCGTGGCAGCCAGTCTAAAAAACACTATCTTGGACTTCTCTGGATGTTTCCCAGGCGAGCTATTGGCAGCATGTTCAGAACCACTGTTTCTGAGGCTAATTCTTGAACCGTAAGTCATAGACGCTCGATCTTGGTGGCATTCGTCTTAGCGCCTGGCAATTAGTATAGAAGCACTGTCTTTGACTTCTCTGGATGTTTCCCAGGCGAGCTATTGACAAGTAAATCCTAGACGCTCGATCTTGGTTACTTTCGCTTTCGCGGCTGGCAGCAAAGTTCAGAACCATGTTTCTGAGAATAACTCTTGAACCGTAAGTCACAGACGCTCGCTCTTGGTTGCATTAGTTTCAGCTCGTAGCAGCCAGTCTAAAAAACACTATCTTGGACTTCTCTGGATGTTTCCCAGGCGAGCTATTGGCAGCATGTTCAGAACCACTGTTTCTGAGGCTAATTCTTGAACCGTAAGTCATAGACGCTCGATCTTGGTGGCATTCGTCTCAGCGCCTGGCAATTAGTATAGAAGCACTGTCTTTGACTTCTCTGGATGTTTCCCAGGCGAGCTATTGACAAGTAAGTCCTAGACGCTCGATCTTGGTTACTTTCGCTTTCGCGGCTGGCAGCAGAGTTCAGAACCATGTGTCTGAGAATTACTCTTGTACCGTAAGTCACAAACGCTCGCTCTTGGTTGCATTCGTTTCAGCTCATGGCAGCCAGTCTAAAAAACACTATCTTGGACTTCTCTGGATGTTTCCCAGGCGAGCTATTGGCAGCATGTTCAGAACCACTGTTTCTGAGGCTAACTCTTGAACCGTAAGTCATAGACGCTCGATCTTGGTGGCATTCGTCTCAGAGCCTGGCAATTAGTATAGAAGCACTGTCTTTGAATTCTCTAGATGTTTCCCAGGCGAGTTATTGACAAGTAAATCCTAGACGATCGATCTTGGTTACTTTCGCTTTCGTGGCTGGCAGCAAAGTTCAGAACCATGTTTCTGAGAATAACTCTTGAACCGTAAGTCACAGACGCTCGCTCTTGGTTGCATTCGTTTCAGCTCGTGGCAGCCAGTCTAAAAAACACTATCTTGGACTTCTCTGGATGTTTCCCAGGCGAGCTATTGGCAGCATGTTCAGAACCACTGTTTCTGAGGCTAATTCTTGAACCGTAAGTCATAGACGCTCGATCTTGGTGGCATTCGTCTCAGCGCCTGGCAATTAGTATAGAAGCACTGTCTTTGACTTCTCTGGATGTTTCCCAGGCGAGCTATTGACAAGTAAATCCTAGACGCTCGATCTTGGTTACTTTCGCTTTCGCGGCTGGCAGCAAAGTTCAGAACCATGTTTCTGAGAATAACTCTTGAACCGTAAGTCACAGACGCTCGCTCTTGGTTGCATTCGTTTCAGCTCGTGGCAGCCAGTCTAAAAAACACTATCTTGGACTTCTCTCGATGTTTCCCAGGCGAGCTATTGGCAGCATGTTCAGAACCACTGTTTCTGAGGCTAATTCTTGAACCGTAAGTCATAGACGCTCGATCTTGGTGGCATTCGTCTCAGCGCCTGGCAATTAGTATAGAAGCACTGTCTTTGACTTCTCTGGATGTTTCTCAGGCGAGCTATTGACAAGTAAATCCTAGACGCTCGATCTTGGTTACTTTCGCTTTCGCGGCTGGCAGCAAAGTTCAGAACCATGTTTCTGAGAATAACTCTTGAACCGTAAGTCACAGACGCTCGCTCTTGGTTGCATTCGTTTCAGCTCGTGGCAGCCAGTCTAAAAAACACTATCTTGGACTTCTCTGGATGTTTCCCAGGCGAGCTATTGGCAGCATGTTCAGAACCACTGTTTCTGAGGCTAATTCTTGAACCGTAAGTCATAGACGCTCGATCTTGGTGGCATTCGTCTCAGCGCCTGGCAATTAGTATAGAAGCACTGTCTTTGACTTCTCTGGATGTTTCCCAGGCGAGCTATTGACAAGTAAATCCTAGACGCTCGATCTTGGTTACTTTCGCTTTCGCGGCTGGCAGCACAGTTCAGAACCATGTTTCTGAGAATAACTCTTGAACCGTAAGTCACAGACGCTCGCTCTTGGTTGCATTAGTTTCAGCTCGTGGCAGCCAGTCTAAAAAAACACTATCTTGGACTTCTCTGGATGTTTCCCAGGCGAGCTATTGGCAGCATGTTCAGAACCACGGTTTCTGAGGCTAGTTCTTGAACCGTAAGTCATAAACGCTCGATCTTGGTGGCATTCGTCTCAGCGCCTGGCAATTAGTATAGAAGCACTGTCTTTGACTTCTCTGGATGTTTCCCAGGCGAGCTATTGACAAGTAAGTCCTAGACGCTCGATCTTGGTTACTTTCGCTTTCGCGGCTGGCAGCAAAGTTCAGAACCATGTTTCTGAGAATAACTCTTGAACCGTAAGTCACAGACGCTCGCTCTTGGTTGCATTCGTTTCAGCTCGTGGCAGCCAGTCTAAAAAACACTATCTTGGACTTCTCTGGATGTTTCCCAGGCGAGCTATTGGCAGCATGTTCAAAACCACTGTTTCTGAGGCTAATTCTTGAACCGTAAGTCATAGACGCTCGATCTTGGCGGCATTCGTCTCAGCGCCTGGCAATTAGTATAGAAGCACTGTCTTTGACTTCTCTGCATGTTTCCCAGGCGAGCTATTGACAAGTAAATCCTAGACGCTCGATCTTGGTTACTTTCGCTTTCGCGGCTGGCAGCAGAGTTCAGAACCATGTGTCTGAGAATTACTCTTGTACCGTAAGTCACAAACGCTCGCTCTTGGTTGCATTCGTTTCAGCTCATGGCAGCCAGTCTAAAAAACACTATCTTGGACTTCTCTGGATGTTTCCCAGGCGAGCTATTGGCAGCATGTTCAGAACCACTGTTTCTGAGGCTAACTCTTGAACCGTAAGTCATAGACGCTCGATCTTGGTGGCATTCGTCTCAGCGCCTGGCAATTAGTATAGAAGCACTGTCTTTGACTTCTCTAGATGTTTCCCAGGCGAGCTATTGACAAGTAAATCCTAGACGATCGATCTTGGTTACTTTCGCTTTCGTGGCTGGCAGCAAAGTTCAGAACCATGTTTCTGAGAATAACTCTTGAACCGTAAGTCACAGACGCTCGCTCTTGGTTGCATTCGTTTCAGCTCGTGGCAGCCAGTCTAAAAAACACTATCTTGGACTTCTCTGGATGTTTCCCAGGCGAGCTATTGGCAGCATGTTCAGAACCACTGTTTCTGAGGCTAATTCTTGAACCGTAAGTCATAGACGCTCGATCTTGGTGGCATTCGTCTCAGCGCCTGACAATTAGTATAGAAGCACTGTCTTTGACTTCTCTGGATGTTTCCCAGGCGAGCTATTGACAAGTAAATCCTAGACGCTCGATCTTGGTTACTTTCGCTTTCACGGCTGGCAGCAAAGTTCAGAGCCATGTTTCTGAGAATAACTCTTGAACCGTAAGTCACAGACGCTCGCTCTTGGTTGCATTCGTTTCAGCTCGTGGCAGCCAGTCTAAAAAACACTATTTTGGACTTCTCTGGATGTTTCCCAGGCGAGCTATTGGCAGGATGTTCAGAACCACTGTTTCTGAGGCTAATTCTTGAACCGTAAGTCATAGACTCTCGATCTTGGTGGCATTCGTCTCAGCGCCTGGCAATTAGTATAGAAGCACTGTCTTTGACTTCTCTGGATGTTTCCCAGGTGAGCTATTGACAAGTAAATCCTAGACGCTCGATCTTGGTTACTTTCGCTTTCGCGGCTGGCAGCAAAGTTCAGAACCATGTTTCTGAGAATAACTCTTGAACCGTAAGTCACAGACGCTCGCTCTTAGTTGCATTAGTTTCAGCTCGTGGCAGCCAGTCTAAAAAACACTATCTTGGACTTCTCTGGATGCTTCCCAGGCGAGCTATTGGCAGCATGTTCAGAACCACTGTTTCTGAGGCTAATTCTTAAACCGTAAGTCATAGACGCTCGATCTTGGCGGCATTTGTCTCAGCGCCTGGCAATTAGTATAGAAGCACTGTCTTTGACTACTTTGGATGTTTCCCAGGCGAGCTATTGACAAGTAAATCCTAGACGCTCAATCTTGGTTACTTTCGCTTTCGCGGCTGGCAGCAAAGTTCGGAACCATGTTTCTGAGAATAACTCTTGAACCGTAAGTCACAGACGCTCGCTCTTGGTTGCATTCGTTTCAGCTCGTGGCAGCCAGTCTAAAAAACACTATCTTGGACTTCTCTGGATGTTTCCCAGGCGAGCTATTGGCAGCATGTTCAGAACCACTGTTTCTGAGGCTAATTATTGAACCGTAAGTCATAGACGCTCGATCTTGGTGGCATTCGTCTCAGCGCCTGGCAATTAGTATAGAAGCACTGTCTTTGACTTCTCTGGATGTTTCTCAGGCGAGCTATTGACAAGTAAATCCTAGACGCTCGATCTTGGTTACTTTCGCGGCTGGCAGCAAAGTTCAGAACCATGTTTCTGAGAATAACTCTTGAACCGTAAGTCACAGACGCTCGCTCTTGGTTGCATTCGTTTCAGCTCGTGGCAGCCAGTCTAAAAAACACTATCTTGGACTTCTCTGGATGTTTCCCAGGCGAGCTATTGGCAGCATGTTCAGAACCACTGTTTCTGAGGCTAATTCTTGAACCGTAAGTCATAGACGCTCGATCTTGGTGGCATTCGTCTCAGCGCCTGGCAATTAGTATAGAAGCACTGTTTTTGACTTCTCTGGATGTTTCCCAGGCGAGCTATTGACAAGTAAATCCTAGACGCTCGATCTTGGTTACTTTCGCTTTCGCGGCTGGCAGCACAGTTCAGAACCATGTTTCTGAGAATAACTCTTGAACCGTAAGTCACAGACGCTCGCTCTTGGTTGCATTCGTTTCAGCTCGTGGCAGCCAGTCTAAAAAACACTATCTTGGACTTCTCTGGATGTTTCCCAGGCGAGCTATTGGCAGCATGTTCAGAACCACTGTTTCTGAGGCTAATTCTTGAACCGTAAGTCATAGACGCTCGATCTTGGTGGCATTCGTCTCAGCGCCTGGCAATTAGTATAGAAGCACTGTCTTTGACTTCTCTGGATGTTTCTCAGGCGAGCTATTGACAAGTAAATCCTAGACGCTCGATCTTGGTTACTTTCGCTTTCGCGGCTGGCAGCAAAGTTCAGAACCATGTTTCTGAGAATAACTCTTGAACCGTAAGTCACAGACGCTCGCTCTTGGTTGCATTCGTTTCAGCTCGTGGCAGCCAGTCTAAAAAACACTATCTTGGACTTCTCTGGATGTTTCCCAGGCGAGCTATTGGCAGCATGTTCAGAACCACTGTTTCTGAGGCTAATTCTTGAACCGTAAGTCATAGACGCTCGATCTTGGTGGCATTCGTCTCAGCGCCTGGCAATTAGTATAGAAGCACTGTCTTTGACTTCTCTGGATGTTTCCCAGGCGAGCTATTGACAAGTAAATCCTAGATGCTCGATCTTGGTTACTTTCGCTTTCGCGGCTGGCAGCACAGTTCAGAACCTTGTTTCTGAGAATAACTCTTGAACCGTAAGTCACAGACGCTCGCTCTTGGTTGCATTCGTTTCAGCTCGTGGCAGCCAGTCTAAAAAACACTATCTTGGACTTCTCTGGATGTTTCCCAGGCGAGCTATTGGGAACATGTTCAGAACCACTGTTTCTGAGGCTAATTCTTGAACCGTAAGTCATAGACTCTCGATCTTGGTGGCATTCGTCTCAGCGCCTGGCAATTAGTATAGAAGCACTGTCTTTGACTTCTCTGGATGTTTCCCAGGTGAGCTATTGACAAGTAAATCCTAGACGCTCGATCTTGGTTACTTTCGCTTTCGCGGCTGGCAGCAAAGTTCAGAACCATGTTTCTGAGAATAACTCTTGAACCGTAAGTCACAGACGCTCGCTCTTAGTTGCATTCGTTTCAGCTCGTGGCAGCCAGTCTAAAAAACACTATCTTGGACTTCTCTGGATGCTTCCCAGGCGAGCTATTGGCAGCATGTTCAGAACCACTGTTTCTGAGGCTAATTCTTAAACCGTAAGTCATAGACGCTCGATCTTGGCGGCACTTGTCTCAGCGCCTGGCAATTAGTATAGAAGCACTGTCTTTGACTACTCTGGATGTTTCCCAGGCGAGCTATTGACAAGTAAATCCTAGACGCTCAATCTTGGTTACTTTCGCTTTCGCGGCTGGCAGCAAAGTTCAGAACCATGTTTCTGAGAATAACTCTTGAACCGTAAGTCACAGACGCTCGCTCTTGGTTGCATTCGTTTCAGCTCGTGGCAGCCAGTCTAAAAAAACACTATCTTGGACTTCTCTGGATGTTTCCCAGGCGAGCTATTGGCAGCATGTTCAGAACCACTGTTTCTGAGGCTAATTCTTGAACCATAAGTCATAGACGCTCGATCTTGGTGGCATTCGTCTCAGCGCCTGGCAATTAGTATAGAAGCACTGTCTTTGACTTCTCTGGATGTTTCCCAGGCGAGCTATTGACAAGTAAATCCTAGACGCTCGATCTTGGTTACTTTCGCTTTCGCGGCTGGCAGCAAAGTTCAGAACCATGTTTCTGAGAATAACTCTTGAACCGTAAGTCACAGACGCTCGCTCTTGGTTGCATTCGTTTCAGCTCGTGGCAGCCAGTCTAAAAAACACTATCTTGGACTTCTCTGGATGTTTCCCAGGCGAGCTATTGGCAGCATGTTCAGAACCACTGTTTCTGAGGCTAATTCTTGAACCGTAAGTCATAGACGCTCGATCTTGGTGGCATTCGTCTCAGCGCCTGGCAATTAGTATAGAAGCACTGTCTTTGACTTCTCTGGATGTTTCCCAGGCGAGCTATTGACAAGTAAATCCTAGACGCTCGATCTTGGTTACTTTCGCTTTCGCGGCTGGCAGCACAGTTCAGAACCATGTTTCTGAGAATAACTCTTGAACCGTAAGTCACAGACGCTCGCTCTTGGTTGCATTCGTTTCAGCTCGTGGCAGCCAGTCTAAAAAACACTATCTTGGACTT